>NC_134354.1:737392008-737692008 GCF_048569485.1 Anomaloglossus baeobatrachus
ACTGTAGAATGAAGCGTTTTAGACGCAGGGAAAATACACTGCATCCAATATGCTGCTATTACTGATCTTGGGCACGTATGCTTACAAATTCCACCACATTATTAGGCCCTGTGCGCACTAGGCGTATTTTACCCGCGGATTTACCCGCGGTTTTGCTGCGGAAATTTCTTGAGAAATGTTTGAAATCTTTCTGCAGACATTTCCCAGCAAAACCTATGGGGAAAAAAATATCTGTGCGCAGTGCGCACTAGGGTGACAGGATCTCAGGGGGGGGGGGAGTGG
Organism: Anomaloglossus baeobatrachus; assembly: GCF_048569485.1. Lineage (NCBI taxonomy): Eukaryota > Metazoa > Chordata > Amphibia > Anura > Aromobatidae > Anomaloglossus > Anomaloglossus baeobatrachus. Next base: position 737,392,291 of record NC_134354.1, read on the forward strand.
GGGGGAAATGTCGGAATCCTGTTCGTCTGGACCCCACAAAACGATTCCCCTTTCCAGATATTGAGATAGCCAAAATTTGAGCTCGATTAAACGACGTTAACCAGTGCCGCTCGTTGCTCAAAGTTTGAAAAAAATCCAAATTTTTGGCCAAAAAGCTGACATATGGAGCCATAACTCCAGAACGGTAAATAATAAAAACACGCTTAATATCTCAAAAGAAAGCTAATGTTGTTCTTCAAAATTTATATGTTACACACAGGGTGCATGTAATTTCTATTTTAGGGATGGTGATTTTACTTCAGCGTACAACCGACCTTTTATTTATTCAGTTTAGTTTCTAAAGTGCCTTTGAGCTGGTTAGATCGAACAATTATCCAGTGAAGATATTTTAACGTTTTTTTTTAAATTTTCCAAGTGGGTGTGTTATTGTTGTTATAGCTATTATAGTATTATTTTAAAAGATATTTGAAAATATTTTATTGAAATTAAAGTTTGTAATAGATTTTGTTTCGTTTTTCTAGTTAACTGTTATTTACCTATTGGACTCTGAAATGGCATTCACATCAGGTGTACAAAGCCGGAACAAGGATAAAATATTTCTTGTGGGCTATCCCATTCACCAGATCACCGGTTGTAAACTACCCTCAAATCGTCAAGTCTTATGTGCTTTATTTTATAATTTACGTACTGTGAAATTAACTGTAAGAGAATCAGCAAAACTGACCATACGAGAAGTGTTCATTTTTTGGGGGAAAGCTCGAATCCCGACTAAACATGAGCAAGATGCAATTACTAAGCTGGAAAAACTTCACGCCAAGTGGAGAAGTCTTCAAAAAGACCGGAAGAAAACATCGGAAACGGCCAAGAACAAATTTAAACAGTTTGTTGAAAAGTTGAACGATCTCTTTGATATTGCTCAACAAGATGCCTTGGCTCTGATGAAATCGGAAGAAGATAAGGCGTTTCTCGTGAAACAGAGGCAGAAGGGCCGCCCAGGTTCCATGGCTGGAGTGGATCTCAAGTTGTCTCGAGCTGAAGAAATCAAGGCGCAAAAGGAACTTGCAAAAATGAACCATCAAATCCAAGAAGAAACTTTTGATATTGGTGAGTTTATTTTTGTTATTATTATAAAAAGTAGATAAACAAATAAGTAAATAGTTTCATTATAATTGAAAGAAAATTGTACATGAGAGCATCATTTGGCATCTTTATGATTGAGTTTATATTCTTAAAATAATACCTATTGATAATTAGAAGTAGGTAATTTAGTACCTATGTATTATTACTATTCTGCTAAAACGACAAGTTTTTATAGTCTTTTTTTTTTTCTCTTTCTTTTGTTGCTTCTTAGAGACGGATCATGAAGACAAGCTCGAAGAAGGAAAAGAAGAAGAAGATACTGAAGAGGACAGCATCTACCAGGAACTTGGGATCTTGGAGGAAATGGACATCCCTGAAGAAGCTGCAGAAGATCCAGGACCATCTGAGAGCAAGAGGATGAAAGTTTCATTTGCAAGGGGCGTTAAAGAGATTTTAAACATGAAATTATCCATTGTGTTAGATCGATGTAAGGTATCCGACAGAAATGCCACGAGAATTTTAATAGCTACTCTAGAAGCACTAAACCTTGACCCTCTTGAGTACAAAGCCTCGAAAACTTTATTACATTCTAGAAGGCAAATGTTCAGAGAACAATATACTAAAATTTTTTTAGATAAAGTAAACATTCCTGAAAAAGAGCCCGTGGTTGTCCATTGGGACGGTAAACTTTTACCGGGTGTTTTAAAACATGAGCAATGTGAGCGAATAGCTATTGCTATTTCATATGGCGAAAAGGAACAGCTGCTGGGAGTTCCTGTAACAGCAAGCAGCTCTGGAGAGGAGCAAGCCGTAGCCGTATATGAATGCCTACAGGAATGGTGTCTTCCCAACACCGTCAAGGCAATGTGCTTCGACACTGCAGCATCGAACACGGGAAGACTCAAAGGAGCATGCGTCCTATTGGAGCAAATGTTAGGAAGAGAATTGCTACACCTAGCTTGCCGTCACCATATCTTGGAAATTGTAAGAGGCGTATTCGACACAAAAATGGGATCAACCACTGGACCTCATCCAGACATTTTCAAAAGATTCCTCACTGCGTGGCCCAAGATAGACAAAGGAAAATACGACACAGGTATCAGTGACAATCTAATACAAAAGCAGCTAACTCCAGAAGTAATTGCAAATGTTACTGCTGAATTTGAGACCAAATTAACTGAGAGCCACCCCAGAGATGACTACAAGGAGCTGTTGCAGTTGGTTCTCGTATTTGTTGGATCACTAGACGGCAATGTTGTGGGTTTTAGAACTCCAGGAGCCATTCATCACGCTAGGTGGATGGCAAAGGCTATTTACTGCTTAAAAATGTTCATTTTTCGTCGTCAAGTTAAGATGTCTAAAGAAGAAGAAAGTTCTGTGCGTGCCATTTCTGTTTTCCTAGTTAAAATTTATTGTAAAGCTTGGTTCAATGCTCCAAAAGCTCATCTTGCGCCAAAGCAAGATTTAGGTATTTTGCATAGTCTGTTAGATTATAAAGAATGTAACAACTACATTGCAGAAATAGCCCTGACCAAATTTTCGAACCATTTGTGGTATTTGAATGCAGAGTTGGTGGGATTATCGTTTTTTGATCCCACCATTACAGACGATGAAAAGTTGTTAATGGCTAATAAATTGCTCAGTAGCACAGATGAACCATCAGAGCACGCTAGGGTTGTAAATCCAAAAGTTAGGAAAGAAAAATTAAAAGAGGTAGTTGATGGAGGATTGGTAAATTTACTTACCAAAGAAACATTTACATTCTTTGACCGATTTAATATAAAAACAGATTTCCTAAGACAAAATCCAAACACCTGGCCTCAAAATAATGACTTCCAAGAAGGAATGAAAATTGTCAAAACATTAAAAGTAGTTAATGATATGGCTGAGCGTGGTGTTAAATTAATAACAGACTTTAACGACCTTCTGACAAAAGATGAAGAACAAAAGCAATATGTCCTGCAAGTTGTAAGCAAATGCCGAGCATTATATTCTGACGTTTCAAAAACCTACTTTAACAAAAGCTCTAGAATAGATTAGATAACTATATAAAATTATCAACTCATGTAGGTACTACGTCTGTATCTTCTCTGTGTCTGTTTTGTATGTATTATATACCTCCTTTTTATATTTTAAAATAAAAAATGTCATTAGACTTATCAGTATTACTTGTTTTCTTGTTATATTTCTACTTTAAACTCAAAAATATACCAAAACTCTCCCCAAAATGTATCACTTAATAACAAAATATACGAAGTATGCTCCTAGTGGTACCAGGTCACGTTCTTGGGGCTAAAAGTTATTGTAATTCAGTTTGACTTAAAATAACAACAATTATGTATAAAATATAAATTTTGAAGAACAACATTAGCTTTCTTTTGAGATATTAAGCATGTTTTTATTATTTACCGTTCTGGAGTTATGGCTCCATATGTCAGCTTTTTGGCCAAAAATTTGGATTTTTTCAAACTTTGAGCGACGAGCGGCACGGGTTAACGTCGTTTGATCGAGCTCAAATTTTGGCTATCTCAATATCTGGAAAGGGCAATCGTTTTGTGGGGTCCAGCTGGACAAAATTCCGACTTCGATTTTTTGCGGTCACCCTAGTGCGCACACTGCGCTTTTTCTCAAGAAAATTCTTTATGAAGATTTTCTGGAGAAAATTTCTTGAGAAAATGTGCATGTCACTTCTTTTCCGCAGGTACCTGCGGTATAGCCCCGGTATTTCACTCCATTCACTGTAATGTAATCGCAAAATACCGGGGGTATACCGCAGGTAGCAAATGATGTGCGGTATACCCGTTATAGCCGCGATTTACCTGCGGTAATGCTCATTGCTGCCTGCGGTTTTGCAGGAAGTGATGTCATTATGACAGAAGAGGCAGCGGAGCAGAGTAAACACAGACGTCACACTCCCTGGACGCCGCACAGAAGCACTTCCGTGTGACCTCCAGGTGCCCGTGCAGTCTGTGTCCCGCTCCGGCCCCGCGGCTGCCTGCCCTGCAGTGTGTCAGTGTCTGCCCGCAGTATCAGCAGCTTGTCACGCTGCAGCGCAGGCAGACACTGACACACAGCAGTGCGTGCAGCCGCAGGGATGACGGGCGCTGCTGTCAGGAGGTGAGATGAGATCATAACCTGCTGTGACGATCTCCTGCCTCCTGACGTCACCGCTGTCACTGCCGTCTATGCCCGCAGCCCGAGACTGTCACTGGCGGTGACGTCACGGGCTCTCGCGATACTCCTGAGAACGCGGCCGGCATAGAAGGCAGTGACAGCGCTGATGGCAGGACTGCAGGAGATCATCACAGCAGGTAATGATCTCATCTAACCTCCTGATGGCAGCGCTCCTGCAGTGACATGGGCTGACCTATTGATGTTAGCTCAGGTCACTGCATTACTCTCCCAGCCAATGGGGAACCTTCTGTTCTTCACTTACTGGGACAGTGACTATGGTATGGATCGTCGTGGGACACCCCCCCTCCCCCTCCTTATTGGATTACGCCGGACCCGGATTTGATTGTTCTTGTCAATAAATTGGTGAAAGAGGGAATGTGGGGAGTGTTTTTTCAAATAAAACTTTTTTTGTTGTCTATTTTTTATTTCTTACTGACTGGGTTGGTGATGTCAGGTATCTGATAGACGCGTGACATCACTAACCCTAGGGCCTGATGCCAGGTGACATTACACATCTGGCATCAACCCCATATATTACCCCATTTGCCACCGCACTAGGGCACCGGGATGAGTTGGGGCGAAGCGCCAGGATTGGCACGTCTAATGGATGCGCCACTTCTGGGGCGGCTGCAGCCTGCTATTTTTAGGCTGGGGAGTGTCCAATAACAGTGGACCTCCCTAGTCTGAGAATATCAGACCCCAGCTGTCCGCTTTACATTGGCTGGTGATCCAATATGGGGGGGGACCCCACGTTTTTTGTTTTAAATTATTTAATGTAAAATAACAGCATGGGGTGCCCTTTGTTTTGGATTACCAGCCAAGGTGAAGCTGCCAGCTTTAGCTTTTGGCTAAATACAAGGCTAGGCACTCTTTAGTGCCACATGAAAGTCACTAAAGGGTGCCAGCTTAGAATATGCAGGGGGGGGTGGGACATTATATAGGTCTTTCTCATCTATCTATACCTCTATCTATCTATCTATTAATCTATCCATCTTTCCCTCTATCCATTATCTGTCTATCTATCGATTATCTATCTATTATCTATATTATTTATTGCAGTTCAGCATAAAAAACCCACAGGGACCAACCTGCGGAAAAACCGCGGCAAAAACATGGCAAAATCGCATGCATTTTTCCCGCGGTTTTGGTGCGGTTTTTTACCGCAGGTGCGGTAATCTTCAACTCCCAGAAGTTTCTCAAGAACTTTTCTTGAGAAAAATCACTTTTCTAGTGCGCACATAGCCTTACAGGTTGAGAGCCAGGAGGAAGAACATTATTACAGGGGTGGGCCATATTATTAACAATGGGGGCCAGGACAAAGAATATTATTACAGGATAGGGGACATTATTACTTGATAGAGACCATCATGGAGGAAATGTTTACAGTATGATACACATTATTACTAGATGGGGAGATATCATTACAGGATAGGGGTCAAACGGATGAACACTTATTATAGGATGCAGGCCTATTGTTACAGGATAAGGGCAAAACAGGAGATATTATTAAATGATTTTTCACCATTAAAAAAAATTCTGTTTTATGCAAAAATTAAGGTAAAGAACAACAAAAAAGTATGCGTCTGATTTCACTGTCAAGAATGAACCAAATTATTAAACTGAACCATAAACCATACGATAAAGACAATAATAATAACAATAATAATAATTACAAAAAAAAACCTCCTATGCATTTTTTTCATTATACTGACACAGAAAAAAAGAAGATTTTGGGTACTCAACATAGCATCTCTTTCTTGGAGCCTTTATTGGGGAACACAGGAGATGATGGGTGTATGCTGCCAACACTAGGAGGAAGACAATATGCAAAAAGAAGGGAATTTTGTTTACTTACCGTAAATTCCTTTTCTTCTAGCTCCTATTGGGAGACCCAGACAATTGGGTGTATAGCTTCTGCCTCTGGAGGCCACACAAAGTATTACACTTTAAAAAGTGTAACCCCTCCCCTCTGCCTATACACCCTCCCGTGCATCACGGGCTCCTCAGTTTTGGTGCAAAAGCAGGAAGGAGGAAAAACTTATAATTGGTCTAAGGTAAATTCAATCCGAAGGATGTTCGGAGAACTGAAACATGAACCAAAAGAACAATTCAACATGAACAACATGTGTACACAAAAGAACAACCAGCCCGAAGGGCACAGGGGCGGGTGCTGGGTCTCCCAATAGGAGCTAGAAGAAAAGGAATTTACGGTAAGTAAACAAAATTCCCTTCTTCTTTGTCGCTCCATTGGGAGACCCAGACAATTGGGACGTCCAAAAGCAGTCCCTGGGTGGGTAAAAGAATACCTCGATAAAAAGAGCCGAAACGGCCCCCTCTTACAGGTGGGCAACCGCCGCCTGCAGGACTCGCCTACCTAGACTGGCATCTGCCGAAGCATAGGTATGCACCTGATAGTGTTTCGTGAAAGTGTGCAGACTAGACCAGGTAGCAGCCTGACACACCTGCTGAGCCATAGCCCGGTGCCGCAATGCCCAGGACGCACCCACGGCTCTGGTAGATTGGTCTTTCAGCCCTGAAGGAAGCGGAAGCCCAGAAGAACGGTAGGCTTCAAGAATCGGTTCCTTGATCCACCGAGCCAAGGTTGACTTGGAAGCCTGGGAACCCTTACGCTGGCCAGCGACAAGGACAAAGAGCGCATCTGAACGACGCAGGGGCGCCGTGCGAGACACGTAGAAACGGAGTGCTCTCACCAGATCCAAAGAGTGCAAATCCTTTTCACATTGGTGAATTGGATTAGGGCAAAATGAAGGTAAGGAGATATCCTGATTGAGATGAAAAGGGGATACCACCTTAGGGAGAAATTCCGGGACAGGACGCAGAACCACCTTATCCTGGTGAAAAACCAGGAAGGGGGCTTTGCATGACAGCGCTGCAAGCTCCGACACTCTTCGGAGTGATGTAACTGCCACTAGAAATGCCACCTTCTGCGAAAGACGTGATAGAGAGACATCCCGCAGCGGTTCGAAAGGTGGTTTCTGAAGAGCCGTTAGCACCCTGTTAAGGTCCCAGGGTTCCAGCGGACGCTTGTAAGGTGGGACTATGTGGCAAACTCCCTGCAGGAACGTGCGGACCTGCGGAAGCCTGGCCAGGCGCTTTTGAAAAAATACGGAGAGCGCCGATACTTGTCCCTTGAGAGAGCCGAGTGACAAACCCTTGTCCATTCCGGATTGGAGGAAGGAAAGAAAAGTGGGTAAGGCAAACGGCCAGGGAGAAAAACCATTATCAGAGCACCAGGATAAGAAGATCCACCAAGATCTGTAATAGATCTTGGCGGACGTAGGTTTCCTGGCCTGTCTCATAGTGGCAATGACATCCTGAGATAATCCTGAAGACGCTAGGAGCCAGGACTCAATGGCCACACAGTCAGGTTGAGGGCCACGGAATTCAGATGGAAAAACGGCCCTTGTGACAGCAAGTCTGGGCGGTCTGGAAGCGCCCACGGTTGACCCACCGTGAGATGCCAAAGATCCGGGTACCACGATCGCCTCGGCCAATCTGGAGCGACGAGAATGGCGCGACGACAGTCGGACCTGATCTTGCGTAACACTCTGGGAAGCATCGCCAGAGGAGGAAATACATAAGGCAGGCGAAACTGCGACCAATCCTGAACTAATGCGTCCGCCGCCAGAGCTCTGTGATCCTGAGACCGTGCCATGAAGGCCAGGACCTTGTTGTTGTGTCGTGACGCCATAAGATCGACGTCCGGCGTTCCCCAGCGGCGACAGATCTCTCGAAACACGTCTGGGTGAAGAGACCATTCCCCCGCGTCCATGCCCTGACGACTGAGAAAATCTGCTTCCCAATTTTCCACGCCCGGGATGTAAACTGCGGAGATCGTGGAGGCTGTGGCTTCCACCCACTGCAGAATCTGCCGGACTTCCTGGAAGGCCTGACGACTTCGCGTGCCGCCCTGATGGTTGATGTATGCGACGGCAGTGGCGTTGTCCGACTGTATACGGATCTGTCTGCCCTCCAGCCACCGATGGAAGGCCAATAAGGCTAGATACACTGCCCTTATCTCCAGAACATTGATCTGAAGGGAGGACTCTACCGGAGTCCAGGTTCCCTGAGCCCTGTGGTGGAGGAAAACCGCTCCCCACCCTGACAGGCTCGCGTCCGTGGTGACCACAGCCCAGGTTGGGGGTAGGAAGGATTTTCCTTGCGATAGAGAATTGGGAAGGAGCCACCACTGAAGAGACGTCTTGGTTGCAAGGGACAGAGAGACGTTCCTGTCCAGGGAAGTCGACCTCCTGTCCCATTTGCGGAGAATGTCCCATTGGAGTGGCCGCAGATGGAATTGCGCGAACGGCACTGCGTCCATCGCTGCCACCATCTTCCCCAGGAAGTGCATGAGGCGCCTCAAGGGGTATGAGTGACCCCGAAGAAGAGATTGCACCCCTGCTTGTAGAGAAAGCTGTTTGTCCAGCGGAAGCTTGACTACCGCTGACTGTGTATGAAACTCCATCCCGAGGTAAGTCAGTGATTGGGTCGGTGTCAACTGGGATTTAGGGAAGTTGATTATCCACCCGAACCGCTGGAGAGTCGCCAGAGCGACTGTAAGGCTGTGTTGACACGCCACCTGAACTCTATCCTGTAACCGTGAGACAGAATGTCTCTCACCCATCGGTCTTGAACGTGTGGCCACCAGGCGTCGCAAAAGCGGGAGAGCCTGCCACCGACCGAGGATGCGGTTCGGGGATGCCGAGAGTCATGAGGAGGCCGCCTTGGAGGCAGCGCCTCCGGCGGCCTTTTGGGGGTGTGACTTAGACCGCCACGCATAGGAGTTCCTCTGGCCTTTCTCCGGCCTGCTGGATGAAGAGGATTGGGGCTTGGCGGAGGGGCGAAAGGACCAAAACCTCGATTGGACTTTCCGTTGCTGAGGTCTCTTAGGTTTGGACTGGGGTAAGGAAGAGTCCTTTCCCTTGGATTCCTTAATAATCTCATCCAATCGTTCGCCAAACAATCGGTCGCCAGAAAACGGCAAACCGGTTAAGAACCTCTTGGAAGCAGAGTCTGCCTTCCATTCGCGCAGCCACATGGCCCTGCGGACTGCCACAGAATTAGCGGATGCCACCGCTGTACGGCTAGCAGAGTCCAGGACTGCGTTCATGGCGTAGGAAAAAAGGCTGAAGCTTGGGAAGTTAGAGACGCAACCTGCGGAGCAGAATTACGTGTGACAGCATTAATCTCAGCCAGACAAGCTGAGATAGCTTGTAGTGCCCACACGGCTGCAAAGGCCGGGGCAAAAGACGCGCCCGTGGCTTCATAGATGGATTTCACCAGGAGCTCTATCTGCCTGTCAGTGGCATCTTTTAGCGATGAGCCATCTGCAACCGACACCACAGATCTAGCCGCTAATCTAGAGACTGGAGGATCCACCTTGGGACACTGAGCCCAACCCTTAACTACGTCAGAAGGGAAGGGGTAACGTGTGTCAGTAAGGCGCTTAGTAAAGCGCTTGTCCGGAACCGCTCTGGGCTTCTGGACAGCATCTCTGAAGTTAGAGTGATCGAAAAACGCACTCCGTGTACGTTTGGGGAACCGAAACTGGTGTTTCTCCTGCTGAGAAGCCGACTCCTCTACAGGTGGAGGCGGGGGAGACAGATCTAACACCTGGTTGATGGACGAGATAAGATCATTTACTAAGGCGTCCCCTTCAGGTGTATCAAGATTAAGTGCAACGTCAGGTTCAGAGCCCTGAGCTGCCACGTCCGCCTCGTCCTCCAGAGAGTCCTCGAGCTGGGAACCCGAGCAGCGTGAAGAAGTCGGGGAAGATTCCCAGCGGGCCCGCTTAGTCTGTCTGGGACTGTGGTCCGGGCAGGAGTCCTCCACGTGAGACCTAGGGCCCAACCTGGGAGTGCGCTGCGGCGCGGACCGAGAGGGGCCTGGAGGTGACGAGCTAATGGGGACCGGGGCCTGTGTAAGGACCGGTCTGGACTGCAAAGCTTCCAGCAGTTTGGCAGACCATTTGTCCATAGACTGAGCCATGGATTGTGAAAGTGACTCAGAGAGTTTCTCAGCAAACGCAGCAAACTCTGTCCCTGCCGCCTGGACAGGGGGAGCAGGTGGGTCTACATGAGCCGAGGGGCCCACTAGTGACCTAGGCTCCGGCTGAGCAAGCGAAACAGGGGTCGAGCATTGCTCACAGTGAGGGTAGGTGGAACCCGCAGGTAACATAGCCCTACAAGAGGTACAGGTTGCAAAAAAACCCTGTGCCTTAGCACCTTTGCTCCTTGTGGACGACATGCTGTTGTGTCCTAGGAGAGTGATCACTGAGGGTATATGGGAAGGGGTATACAGCCCGACCGAACAGAAATATGCATATAAACACGTATCTATTCCGTCACCCTGGGGGGGGACCAGCACCGGGTGACCGGTGTGGCTTACCGACCGCTAAAAAGCGGAGTGTGTGTCCTCCAGATTCCCTGCCTTAGGTCTCCCAGAGCTGCAGAGCTCTTCTCAGATAATCCTCCACCGGCAGAATGCCAAAAAACATGGCTGCCGGAGCTCTCAGGGGAGGAGTGGAGCCGTGGGCGGTGCTAGAAAAGTGCGGGAATCTGGAGTCCCCACAGTGATCAGTGAGGGGGGGAGGACACATCGAGGATGTTCCTGCCCTCACAGCCGACATCAGGCCGGCCGTCCCGCCCTTATTCCTGACAGGCAGGTCCGGGGGCGGGATTTTTGCTACTAGGCCGCGATGAAGCCGGGGACTAAATTTAAAACCGCGGCCGACAAGCAGGCGCGGTCGGCGCGGAAGTCCCCCGGTCTTCACAAATCAGCAGCTGCTGTAGCGTCCGGGAAGCAGGCGCTCCATGCACAGCCCCCATGGGGACACAGAGTACCTTATGGATGCAGGGCCCGGTCCCTGAGGATAAATAGACTCCTGTCCAGCAGATTCCCACAGGGGCTGCGGAGGGAGCCCCGGTCCCAGTGAATGGATGACCGGTCAGGATCCCACTTCTCCCAGAGCCACTAAGGGATGGTGAAGGAAAACGGCATGAGGCTCCGGCCTTGTACCCGCAATGGGTACCTCAACCTTAACAGCATCGCCGACATAGTGGGGTGAGAAGGGAACATGCCGGGGGCCCCGTGGGGGGTCCTCTTTTCTTCCAACCGATATAACTAATCTGAGAATGCATGAGTGGATGTGTGCCTCCTTCCACACAAAGCATAAAACTGAGGAGCCCGTGATGCACGGGAGGGTGTATAGGCAGAGGGGAGGGGTTACACTTTTTAAAGTGTAATACTTTGTGTGGCCTCCGGAGGCAGAAGCTATACACCCAATTGTCTGGGTCTCCCAATGGAGCGACAAAGAAAAGTTAGCTTCTCTCCAGCAGTAGACACCCTCCATCTGGCACGGAGATAATCAGTTAGTGAGAAAGTAGTAGAAGAAGCAATGGCAAGGTAAAGACACACTGAAGGTAAGAGCATAATGAAGTAAAGTTAAACAAGTACAACTCATTACAACTCAACACAACAGCAGGTGCTATGTCTCCCAATGAAGATCTAAGAAAGAGATTTTAAGGGGAGTATCCAAAATCTTCTTTTCTCTATCGTTTCACTGGGGGACACAGAAGACCAAGGGACGTCCTAAAGCAGTCCCAAGGATGGTCACAGGATAGTACCCTCAGGTCTGAGAATGGACCACTAAGGCTTTCAGGACCGTTTTACTCAGGCTTGCATCTAACAAGGTTTAGGTGTGAACACTGTAAAATTTTGCGTAGGTATGATCAAGTAGCACAGCTGCGAGAAAGAGGCCTGGTGATGGATATCATAGGAGGCCCCCCCACTGCGCGAGTGGAGTGAGTCATGACTGATGGGTGCGTTCTGTCCTTTATCCACACTTCCAGGATGGAAAACCATCTCCAGCGGGCAATGGTGTATCTGGAAGTGGGTAGAACTCTGATGACCATCCAGTATCACAAAGAGAAAGTACACCCGTCTGAAGGGTACCATCCTGGCGATGTAGAGCACTCATGAGGTCCAGCTTATGAAGCGACCGCTCAATAGGGTGAAAGGGAGACAGGCAGAACGAAGGGAACAAAATGTCCTTATTAAGGTGAAACAAACGAACCACCTTAAGAAGAAGGATGGAATCGGAACGCAAGACCACCTTATCCTAGTGCAGAACCAGATGGAGGAGCGGCAGGAGAGGGCTGTAAATTCGTACACTAGACTGATCAAGGTGATGGCCACTAGGAAAGCAACCTTCCAGGAGAGGAAGGATAGCGAGACCTCTTGAAGCAGTTTGAATGAAGGACATCCAGGATGAAGTTAAAAGTCTCAAGGCTCTACCAGAGGCCAGTAAGGAGGAATGAGCGACCCCCTGAAGGAATGTTCTAACCTAAAAACGAGAAACCAGGTTCCTCTGGAAGAGAACTGAGAGCGCTTAAACCTGACTCTTCAGAGAGCTGAGGAACAGCCAGAATCCAGACCCGACTGTAAGAAAGAGAGCAGGGAAAGCAAGCAGAAGGCTATGGGGGTGATCTGGTTAACTTTGAACCAGTTGAAGAAGGTCTTCCATGTGTGGTGATAAATGCGAGAGGAATAAGTCTTCCTAGCCTTGATAATGTTCTGGATGACCGGATCAAAGAAAAGGATCAGAGAACATAGTTGAATTTAGTACTGCTGCTTCAACAGCCACGCCGTTAGATTGAGTCACTGAGAATTTGAATATTTCTTAGAGGGGCGTGGCAGCTATAAGTCCCCTTACTTGGCAGCCAGACTGGCTTGCAAAGTCTCCTTAAGGAGAATAGTGTTCCCCCGTGGTCCCCACATAGCTTTCTCATGAGCCAGATCAGACACCCCCCATACTTTGCACTGACGAGGGGCAAGCACCCCGAAACACCGTGTCTGCAAATTGGGATTCTGATCTGGCTTATATACCCTGAGTCATATTGCAAAGGATTGTTAAAAATCCACTTGTGACTTTTAGGATCGCTACTTCCAATAGGTGGCGCTGTGCTAGACTTTGTCTCCTTTGCTGGAGAGACAATGAGAATTCTGATGGAAGACATGACCCTGCAAGACGAGATCTGGAAGAACTGGAAGCTTTTGAAGAACATCCATGAGTAGGTGGATTAGCTATGTGCACTATGGGCTTCTGGGCCTGTCTGGAGTCACGAATATGATGGGCACTTCTCCTGCCTTGATCTTCTTGATCAGCCTGGGGATCAGTGGAAGAGGAGAAAACTGGTATGGAAGGGACAAGGAAATCACTAGAGCTTCAGAGTTGATTGCTAGAGGATCGCAAGATCTAGACATGAACTGAGGAATCTTGTGGTTCAGTCTGGAGGCCATCAGATTGACATCAAGGTTGCCCCATCTGAGGCAAATCTGCTCAAAGACAGTTATATTCAGGAACCATTCGCCCACGGTGAGGCACTCTCTGCTATTAAAAAAATAACTAAATAAAAATATTGGTGGCCTAGTTGTCCACTCCAGGAATGCACACTGCTGCAATTTCTGCTACATTCCGTTGGGACCATGACATGATGAGTGAGACTTCAGACATCATTGATTGACTTAGAGTTATTCTTTGATGGTTGATGTATGTCATATCAATGTTGTTGTCAGATTGGATGCATATCGGGCGACCGAAGAAAAGTCCCAGCCAGTGAAGGAGAGCCAGGAGGAATGCTCTGAGCTCCAGGATGTTGATGGGAAGAGATGATTTCTGAGTGTTCCATCCACCCTGTACTGTAAGTTTCTGGAAAACTGCTCCTAAGCAGAGAAGACTGGCATCTGTTATGATCTTCCAATTTCTTGGTAGAAACTATTTTCCCCATTCCAGGGATTTCTTGATCTGGGGTGGGAGCTAGACCGGCCTTGTCCAGGGTGTGAGTGGACCTGTCCAATATTTATAGGAGAAAGAGCTGTAGAGGAAAGGTGTGGAACTGCACGAATGGGACTTCTTCCATCGCGGATACCATCTTGCCCAGTACACTCATGTAGAACCGGAGAGAGCAGAGAGGGGCATCCAAGAAAACAAATCTCGCTTAGACGGGTCAAGTACTTCTCTTTGAGCAAAAGACTCTTACACCAGCGGTGTCGAATAGCATTCCCATTAAGACTATGCTCTGGACCGAGATCAGAGATGACAGCTCTGTTGAAGATCCAACAGAGACTAGAAAGAGTGTCTATGGTGATCCACAGGCTCTCGTGATATGCTGATGGAGCTGGCGTTTTGTTCAGCGTGCAGTCTAGATAAGGGATGACCATAATACCTCTGATCCGAAGAATGGCCATGACAACTGCCATTACTTTAGTGAAAATCCTTCTTTGTAGATAGGCCAAAAGGCAGCGCTGTAAACTGAAAACGCAAGTCCTGAACTGGAAAATCTGGAGAGATTAAAAAATGTGAAGATAGGCATCCTGTATGTCGAATGAGCATAGGAACTCCTTGGGCTCCATGGAAGCTATGACTGACTGGAGTGCCTATTCTATTCTGAATTGGCGGAGAAGAATGTGTCTGTTCAATATTTTGAGGTAAAGGAAGGGACAAAGGCATTCATCCTTCTTTGGAAACACAAACAGGTTTGAAAAGAAGCCCTAGAACCTCTCCTGTGGGGAGAATGGGAATGATGACACTGGACCTGAGGAGCGAATGGATAACTCTGAAGAACTTGGGAGTGAGAGAGGCATCCTTTGGCAGACAGGATTTGAAGAAGCGGAGAGTGAGGGTGGAATACTCTAGTTTGTAGCCATAGGAGATGATGTCCTGGACCCAAGTGTTATCAACTACGAAAAACCACTCATCCCAAAACAAGAGACTACCACAAACCCCAAAAGGATTCCCAGGTGGGGACGTTGCGTCATGTCGAAGAGAATATGTTGGATCTGGACCTATACTGCTTGCTTTGGTGACCATATGGGTGAAGGAAGGCCTTATTTTTTCCTGCGGGTAAAATACTTGTCCTGGCCATTGTTGGTTCTGGCTAAGAATTGGCAAAAAGAGCGAAAATGAATTGTGGGTCTCTTGCAGGGCGGTGTTTGGGCTTCTGTTGCATTAGCAAAGTACTCTTTTCTCAGGTGACATCTGAGATAATCTTGTATAATTTCTCTCGGAAGAGCTGGGAGCCCTGGAAGGGTAGATTGGTGAGAGTCCGGATTCTATGAATTTAGCCATAAGACAATGCGGATAGTGACAATATAGCTTGCCGCAAGGACTGAGAAAGCGATTGCATCCAGTGAGGCAGATGGGAAGAATTTTCCTGCATGGGAAATCTGGTCAACTAGGTTCACTTGTTTGAAAGTGGGTGCGCATGATAGGATACCCTTACCAGGAGTTTAGCCCAGGTCGACAACTGCTTGAAAACTTATGTTGAGGGGAAGGACGCACAGAGGGCTAATCCCACAGCCTCAAAAGCAGATTTGGCTAGAACTAATTATTATTATTATTATTATTATTATTAACCTCAGTGTGCCTGTTGTAGGGGTCCTTGAGCAAGACCCCATCGGAAAGGGGCAAGATAGTGTTAGTGGAGAGATGGGAGACCAAGGGGTCCACAGAGGGCGACTCTGACCATCTTTGTGGAAGGTTATGTGCAATTGGTACAACACCTCCAAGTGTTTCCTTCTCTGAAAGCAATTTTCCGGATGCTCCCATTCCCTGGAGAAAACTTAGTCAATTTCTTTGTGGTTGGCAAAAACCTGAGGAGGCCACTTTATTTTTTCTGAAACATACGTACGATTGGAGTGCGCAGGTTCATCACCCTTAATGTTGAGAGTCTTATTAACGACTATAATACCGTAGGACTATTCACCATGTCCAGCAGCCTGGATATCTATTCAGTGTGTTAGAGAAAGAGAAGCAAGAGAGGGATGCCATCCAGGAGAATGCTGAAGGTGGTGGGGACCTGGAAGATGAGCTGGTATATGCTCACTTCTTGGATCTCTTGCATGGTCTGCCATGTCGAAGCTGAGGACTCACCTTAGGGAGTGAGAGAGATCTCCATGGCTGGGGCTGGATTAGGTATCCATTCTATGACCAAATCCAAGGGCTGGGATAACTTGGTTAGGTCAACGACTGATTGGGAGAGATCTAGGGCCCACTCTAGGGGAGAGGGCGCATTCTCGCTGTGGGCAGTGGGGGGCTCCTGGGAAGATGGCATGGTGGTTGGACAGCAATCTGGAAAAGGAACGAGGTCTCACCACAGAGATATTGCTTGTAGCAAGAAAAGCACGCAAAGTTGAAGACAAAAAACAGAATATGGGAGCGAGATTTCATAAAGTTAGGCATGTAAAGAAATTAAAAGGTGGCAGAGGGAAGCGTAGCAGTGGAAAAAGCCCACCCGCAATGACAGAGCTTACACTAAATCTGAAGCCTGTGGCCCTGTAGGTCTGCACAGGTATGGATCTGTAGTTTGAGCGCAGTGAGAATTGGGAAGGCGACGGGTCATGGGATACAGCCCGCACGAAAAACACTGGTGTGTAGTAAAACCAAGATGGTGCAGAAAAAGAGGCAGTGTCAGAAAGGATGAGAAGTGTTCTCACACGTCTGAGAGAGGCGCTCTGTGACAGGCTGAGAGTAGTGAGCGCAAGAGAGCCAGTGAGCATGATTGACTGGCTACTGGGGGCATGTTCTGCCCCCGCAGAAGCTGGTCCTAGGCAATTCCAGGGACTAAATAAGGAGACCTGGCCATGGGAGAGTGGCACGGAAGCCGTGGCTGGTTCAGAGAGAATTGAAAAAAGGGCTGTAGTAAATGAGAATGAAGTATAAATAATGATATAGGACTTTTTTTTTTTTTAACCAGGAGATCTCCCCTTTTGTTTGCCTGGGACCCAGGAAGAGGGATATCCATCCTGAAGGCACCAGAATCCTTCGCAGCATGATGAGGAAGACTGTCATTAGGCGTCCCAAAGGCTGTCTGTTTTGCAGCTGGAAGATAACGGGTCAGTCTTCTCTCCCTGCATATCAGGCTCTGGAAGGCGAGCAAGAAGGAATATGGTGGCAAGGACAGTCCACCAGGGAGCCTCAAACACTCCTGATGTGTTAGAGAGTTAAGGGGGTGTTACACGCAGCGATATTGCTTGTGATATCGCTGGTGTAAGCACCCGCCCCCGTTGTTTGTGCGTCACGGGCAAATCGCTGCCCGTGGCACACAATATCATTAGGAGCCGTCACACGGACTTACCTGCCTAGCGACGTCGCTGTTGCCGGCGAACCGCCTCCTTTCTAAGGGGGTGGTTCGTGCGGCGTCACAGCGGTGTCACTAAGCGGCCGCCCAATAGAAGCGGAGGGGTAGAGATGAGTGGGACGTAACATCCCGCCCACCTCGTTCCTTCCTTATTGCCGGCGGCCGCAGGTAAGCTGTAGTTCGTCGTTCCCGAGGTGTCACAAACAGCGATGTGTGCTGCCTCGGGAACGATGAACAACCTGCGTGCTCAACAATCAACGATTTTTTGAAAAGGAGCGACGTGTCAACAATGAACAATAAGGTGAGTATTTTCCATCGTTAACGATCACTCCTTGCGGTCACACGCAACGACGTCGCTAACAATGCTAAATGTGAGTCATGGAATCCGTGACCCCGGCGATATATCGTTAGATCCGTCGTTGCGTGTAACGGGGCCTTTAGAGTCTTGCCTTGTAGACCAGAGAGGATACAGTAGTGACAACTCCACAATTTGCTCTAGGTCTCTATGTGGGATGACAGAGTGCAACAACTTCCCTCTGTTGCCCAATCATAAGCTCTATATGAAAGACAAAATAAATAAATAAAACTAAGATAGAAACTGGACTTGGTGCAGCCCGTTGTCTGCATCCTACTGATAATAAGTTAAAACCGATTATCTCTTTGCCAGTTGATGGGTATATACTACTGGGGAGAAGGTAACGTTTTTGCATAGTGCCACCAGCATACACCCATGGTCTCCCAGTGTCTCCCGATGAAGCGATAGAGAAAAAAGGCATAATAAGTGGTCAAAAAGTCGTGTAGCAAAGACAAAGCCATTTTGTCCTACAAGGAATGCGGCCCATCAATTTCAAGTTTTTTCCATATGTAGCATGTTTACCCAGCCGAATTTCATATTACATTGAACACACCTCACAGTAGAACTGGAACGCTTCAGACTTGTCACCCTGTATATCGTACAGTTCTCCAAGTTTAGCAAGTGCTTGAGAATCAGTCGGTACTATGTTTATAAGTTGTAAGAGCCATTCGATTGCTTGATTAGGATCGTCAAGCATTTCATACCTAAATAAACTTGGTTAAGGAATATATACATACACAGTGAACTGCCTTTAATAAATAAATCTTGGAATAATAATAATTTTCACAAATGTGTTAAAAAAAAAAAATGTCCTTGTAATCTTATATATGCGTCCCTGCTCTATACTGTGTAATGGCCGTGTCTGACCGTACAGGGACATGGTCTGACCATACATAATGTATGCAGACATTACAGGTGAAACTAAAAGAAAAAAAAAAAAAAAACACAGACAGGGAAATGTTTTACCTCACAAAAAGAATCAGTTGTGATCCTGTACTGTACTCTTTTGCATCCTCCGTGGCCCAGGAGATGTAGTATGATAAGATCATGTCCCTGTACGGTCAGACACGGCCATTACACAGCACATAGCAGGGACACATATATAACATTATCTCAGCACAGGGACATTTTTATTAAACACATCCAAATGTGGAACTTATTATCATTCCAAGATCTATTGATTAAAATCTACTTTAATATTAACTTTGTTTGTGGGAAAATTCCTCTAATGGCTGGTTTTACATTTCGTTGGGGTAAAGAAACCAAAAATAGGGGCAAGAAATTGGTGTTTAAATTGTTAAACTTCAATTCGATACTTGTTCTAAATTTTGATATCTGACCACAATGTTGGGATTAATTAACTTTCTAAGCTGGAATGTTGGGGGTCTTTTTGATGTCTTAACCCCTTCACCCCATGGCGATTTTTCATTTTTTTTCCCTCCCCTTCTTCCAAGGGCCAAATTCTATTATACAACATGAAATAGAGTTGATTACTTTGAAAAACTGTGGTCGCCGTTTGTTGATCATGTGAAAATAAGTATATATGTATTTTGTTAGATGCCCTCCACATTTCTAAAATATAAATGTGTACAAAATAGACCTGTGGTAAAAATGCTATAGGGTAGCTCCTACATACTGTATATTACATGGCATGTTTTTTTTTTCTTGATTATATATAATCCTTCGGGTCTTCACAGCTTCTCTACTATGCTCAAGGTTGGGCAGATGAGAAGCGGTGGGATTTGGGGAGAAAGTGTTGACCATATATCTTTGTCTATGTTTTTATGATTTTGAAAACTAATAAAAACACATGTAAAAAAAAAAAAAAAAGGGGGGGAGGGGGGTAAATGCAATTGCTTGAAACATGGGCAGGTGCACAGTTCGGATCAGCGGTGTGACAGTAACAGTGCTCCAAAGAGTCCATTTGCAGGGGGTGAGCAGGGAGCTGGGGTGCTCCTGAGAATAGATGATAAAACCCCTCCAAATAGAATATGTAGTTAGCTAATGACTCTTTGTTTATATCATGTTGGTTTTTTTTCTTCTTCAATGTGTTTTTTTTTCCCCAAAAGCTGGACCTTTGCAAGTGCTACATTTCATATGTTGGATTACAAGGTAAATATGATTTTCAGCTACGATGGCCCAAAAGAGACCCATTGTAATCTGAAGAAAATTGTACACTGGAGCTTTATAACCCAAGGCACCACTGGTATTAACATTTGTAGAGACCATTGTTCACGATGACAGATCTCAACAATATGTCATTACTTTGTGATTGATGAGGGTTCAATTCTGAGAATAAAATTGTGTTATCAGCTCGTTTTCCCAGTACAGATGTGCTTGTGGCCACCCGGCCGTGCGGAGAACTATAGCTCAGCCTATTCATTCTGGGGACTGATGCAAAATGCCACAGACGAAATCTATGGCATATCCTAGTGATCAATTTACTAGTCCTGTGCCTCGCATTTATAATATAACTAGCTGTAATAACCAGCATTGCCCGGGATAGTAACTAAGTGTCTCCCTCCCGCTCAGTCTTTCTCTCTCTGCCTCTCTCCCTTGCTCTCAGTCTGTCTGTCTGGTCTGTCCCCCTCTCTGTCTCCCTCTCCACTGAAATCATATTACCTCACAAATGAAGGGAATTTTGTTACCGTAAATTCCTTTTCTTCTAGCTCTTATTGGGAGACCCAGACGATTGGGTGTATAGCTACTGCCTCCGGAGGCCACACAAAGCATTACACTAAAAAGTGTAAGGCCCCTCCCCTTCTGGCTATACACCCCCAGTGGGATCACTGGCTCACCAGTTTTAGTGCAAAAGCAAGAAGGAGGAAAGCCAATAACTTGGTTAAACAAATTCACTCCGAGTAACATCGGAGAACTGAAAAACCGTTCAACATGAACAACATGTGTACCCGAAAAAAACCCAAAAATCCCGAAGGACAACAGGGCGGGTGCTGGGTCTCCCAATAAGAGCTAGAAGAAAAGGAATTTACGGTAAGTAACAAAATTCCCTTCTTCTTCGGCGCTCTATTGGGAGACCCAGACGATTGGGACGTCCAAAAGCTGTTCCTGGGTGGGTAAAGAAATACCTCATGTTAGAGCTGCAAGACAGCCCTCCCCTATATGGAGGCAACTGCCGCCTGCAGGACTCTTCTACCTAGGCTGGCGTCCGCCGAAGCATAGGTATGCACCTGATAATGTTTGGTGAAAGTGTGCAGACTCGACCAGGTAGCTGCCTGGCACACCTGTTGAGCCGTAGCCTGGTGTCGTAATGCCCAGGATGCACCCACGGCTCTGGTAGAATGGGCCTTCAGCCCTGATGGAACCGGAAGCCCAGCAGAACGGTAGGCTTCAAGAATTGGTTCTTTGATCCATCGAGCCAGGGTGGCCTTCGAAGCCTGCGACCCTTTGCGCTTACCAGTGACAAGGACAAAGAGTGCATCCGAACGGCGCAAGGGCGCCGTGCGGGAAATGTAGATTCTGAGTGCTCTCACCAGATCTAACAAATGTAAATCCTTCTCATACCGATGAACTGCATGAGGATAAAACGAAGGCAAAGAGATATCCTGATTAAGATGAAAAGAGGATACCACCTTCGGGAGAAACTCCTGAATGGGGCGCAGCACTACCTTGTCCTGGTGGAAGACCAGGAAAGGAGCCTTGGATGACAGCGCTGCTAGCTCAGACACTCTCCGAAGAGATGTGATCGCTACCAGAAAAGCCACTTTCTGTGATAGTCTAGAAAGTGAAACCTCCCTCAGAGGCTCGAAGGGCGGCTTCTGGAGGGCAACTAGTACCCTGTTCAGATCCCATGGATCTAACGGCCGCTTGTACGGGGGTACAATATGACAAACCCCCTGCAGGAACGTGCGCACCTTAGGAAGTCGTGCTAGACGCTTTTGAAAAAAAGACGGATAGCGCCGAGACTTGCCCTTTAAGGGAGCCGAGCGACAAACCTTTTTCTAACCCAGATTGCAGGAAAGAAAAAAAGGCAGGCAATGCAAAAGGCCAGGGAGACACTCCCTGAGCAGAGCACCAGGATAAGAATATCCTCCACGTTCTGTGGTAGATCTTAGCGGACGTGGGCTTCCTAGCCTGTCTCATGGTGGCAACGACCCCTTGGGATAATCCTGAAGACCCTAGGATCCAGGACTCAATGGCCACACAGTCAGGTTCAGGGCCGCAGAATTCCGATGGAAAAACGGCCCTTGGGACAGTAAGTCTGGTCGGTCTGGTAGTGCCGACGGTTGGCCGACCGTGAGATGCCACAGATCCGGATACCACGCCCTCCTTGGCCAGTCTGGGGCGACGAGTATGACGCGGCTGCAGTCGGATCTGATCTTGCGTAGCACTCTGGGCAAGAGTGCCAGAGGTGGAACCACATAAGGGAGCCGGAACTGCGACCGATCTTGCACTAAGGCGTCTGCCGCCAGAGTTCTGTGATCGCGAGACCGTGCTATGAAGGTTGGGACCTTGTTGTTGTGCCTGGACGCCATTAGGTCGACGTCCGGCCTTCCCCAGCGGCTACAGATTTCCTGAAACACGTCCGGGCGAAGGGACCATTCCCCTGCGTCCATGCCCTGGCGGCTGAGGAAGTCTGCTTCCCAGTTTTCTACGCCGGGGATGTGAACTGCGGATACGGTGGAGGCCGTGGCTTCCACCCACGTCAGAATCCGCCGGACTTCCTGGAAGGCTTGCCGACTGCGTGTCCCTCCTTGGTGATTGATGTATGCCACCGCTGTGGAGTTGTCCGACTGAATTCGGATCTGCTTTCCTTCCAGCCACTGCTGGAAGGCTAGTAGGGCAAGATACACTGCTCTGATTTCCAGAACATGGATCTGAAGGGTGGACTCCTGCTGAGTCCACGTACCCTGAGCCCTGTGGTGGAGAAAAAACTGCTCCCCACCCTGACAGACTCGCGCCTGTCGTGACTACCGCCCAAGACGGTGGTAGGAAGGATCTTCCCTGTGATAATGAGGTGGGAAGAAGCCACCATTGCAGAGAGTCCTTCTGTGAAAAGGAGACTTTCCTGTTCAGGGATGTTGACTTCCCGTCCCATTGGCGGAGAATGTCCCAATAAGAGGACGCAGATGAAACTGCGCAAACGGAACCGCCTCCATTGCCGCCATCATCTTCCCGAGGAAGTGCATGAGGCGTCTTAAAAAGTGCGACTGACCTTGACGGAGAGTCTGCACCCCAGTCTGTAGTGACCGCTGCTTGTCCAGCGGAAGCTTCACTATCGCTGAGAGAGTATGAAACTCCATACCAAGAGACGTTAGTGATTGGGTCGGTGACAGGTTTGACTTTGAGAAGTCGATGATCCACCCGAACGTCTGGAGAGTCTCCAGCGCAACATTCAGGCTGAATTGGCATGCCTCTTGAGAGGGTGCCTTGACAAGTAGATCGTCCAAGTAAGGGATCACAGAATGTCCCTGTGAGTGCAAGACTGCTACCACTGCCGCCATGACCTTGGTGAACACCCGTGGGGTTGTCGCCAGACCGAATGGCAGAGCTACGAACTGAAGATGGTCGTCTCCCATCACGAAACGTAGAAAACATTGGTGCTCTGTAGCAATCGGCACGTGGAGATAAGCATCTTTGATGTCTATTGATGCTAGGAAATATCCTGGAGACATTGAGGCAATGACGGAGCGGAGGGTTTCATCCGGAACCGCCTGGCCTCCACGTGCTTGTTGAGCAGTTTCAGGTCCAGAACGAAACGGAAAGAGCCATCCTTTTTTGGCACCACAACCAGATTGGAGGAAAACCGTGTCTTGTTCCTGAAGAGGAACAGGGATTACCACTCCTTCTGCCTGCAGAAGAGCATCGGCTCGGTGGGGAGGTGGGGACGTTCTGAAGAATCGAGTCGGAGGACGAGAACAGAACTCTGTCCTGTGCACGTGGGCACAATGTCCCTCACCCACCGGTCTGTGACCTGTGGCAGCTAAATGTCGCCAAAGGCGAGCGAGTCTGCCATCAACCGCGGATGCGGAGAGATGAGAGAGCTGAGAGTCATGAGGAGACCGCCTTGGAGCGGTTCCTCCGGCTGCCTTCCTTGGGCGTGATTGAGCCCCCGGAAACTGAGCCCCTCTGAGGATTTTCAGCTCTTTTGGACGAGGACAATTGGGACCTGCCCGAGCTTGGGAAGGACCGAAACCTCGACTGTCCTTCCAGGACAGCATTAATAGGGTAAGTCGCAATGCAGACATTGCGAGGATACGGACGCCCCTGCGGCACAAATGTACATATGCTCAAGACCAGCTGTGCAAGGACAGCTGAAAAGCTTAGGGTGCCCATACGGCTGTAAATGCCGGAGCAACCGACACGCCGATAGCCTCATAGACAGATTTCAACCACAGTCTATCTGTCTGGCATCTTTAAGTGAAGTCCCATCTCCACTGCAACTATAGCTCTAGCCGCAAGCCTGGAGATTGGAGAATCCACCTTTGGACCCTGGGTCCCGCGCTTGACCACGTCAGGGGGAAAAGGATAACGTGTATCCTTAATACGTTTGGAGAAAACGCTTATCTGGTAAGCGTGGTGTTCCTGGACTGCTTCTCTGAAGTCAGCGTGGCCAGAAAAAAAAACTCAAAATACGTTTGAGCTACTGAAATGGGACTTCTCCTGCTGTGAAGCTGACTCCTCCGCTGGGGGAGCTGAGGGAGAAAGATCCAACATTCCATTGATGGACGCTATAGGATCATTCCTTATGGCGTCACCATCCGGTGTATCCGGATTGAGAGCGTTGTCAGGATCAAAGTCCTGATGAGCTACGTCTGCCTCATCATACAGAGAGCCTCCTGGGACCCCCCCCGGGGAACCGATTTTATTCCCAATGAGGGTGGCCAGGGAGCAATGATTTGCCCATGGCCTGTCCGGACTGCAAGTCTCTATCCCAATGCAACTCCATCCCTGTCCTTGGACAGGGTTGACAGGTGGTTCCTTTGGCCACGTCTAGTAGAGACCCCGGCTGACCAAGTGCTCCAGAGGAGCATTGCACACAATGGGGTTCAGTGCCGTGGAACAGTGTCACATGCAGTAAAAACAGCATCGAAAGCCTGTGTTGCTTATATGCTGCTGCCGACTAGCCATCTAAGACATAGAGCCAAGAATGGCGACCGTACAATGCAATGTATAGCATACAAGCATAAAGTACAATGAACACTGCAGCACATGCAATACAAGCAGCATAGAAAGCCTGTGCCTTGGCACCCCTGCTTTTCTGCTGCTGTAGACTAGCCATCTAGGGGAATATAGGCCAGAATATCGACCATACAGTGCAATGTATAGCATACAAGCATAAGTACAAATGAACACTGCAACCCCTGCAATACAAGCAGCATAGAAAAAACCTGTGCCTCAGCACCCCTGCTTTTCTGCTGCTGTAGTCTAGTCATTCTAGGCGAAAATAGCCCAGACTAGCGACCGTACAGTGCAGTGTATAGCATACAAGCATAAATACACATGAACACTTCAGTACATGCAATACAAGCAGCATAGAAAGCCTGTGCCTTAGCACCCCCGCTTTCCTGCTGCTGATGTGTCGCCATCTAAGAGGGCATATAGCCAAAAATAGCGACCTATGCAGTATAAGCATAAAAATACAAATGGACAACTGCGGTATTTAGTGGGGTCAGCACTTCAGGTGCCGCTTACCGCCCGCCTATAAGCGGGTGTGTGGTCGCCCTAGTCCTGTGCCTGGTTGCCCAGAGTCCGATCTCTCAGCTCGGACTGCAGGAATGGCTGCCGGCGTCCTTCTCCAGCTCGTGTGAGTAGGGGCGGGCCATGGGCGTGCCCCCAAGTCAGAGCGGGAAACCGGCGTCCCACAGTGTCCAGTGAGAGGGCTGGAGCATGTAAATAAGGCTCCAGCCCTCGGCGCTGCTGATTGTACAGAGTCTCTCCCCTACCCTGATTGACAGGGTGGGGGCGGGAACGAAGCGGAGCTAGGCCGCAAAAGCCGGGGACTGGATTTATAAGCGCCGCCGCCGTAAAAGCGCGGTCGGCGCTAAGTCCCCGGCGCACTACAAGTCCCAGCCGCGCCGCCGCTCTCGGAGCGTCCGGCGCGGTAGTTCCCCATACATAAAGTCACTCAGCTAGGCTGCAGTGACTGTAACCCTTTACTGTCCCCGGCGCACTAGCACACCCAGCAAGTCTGGAGTGTGCTGTGCCTGTGTGTACGGGGACACAGAGTACCTGAATGGTGCAGGGCCATGTCCCTGAACGGTACCCAGCTCCGTATCCAGCAGGTTCAATGGGTCTGTGGATGGAGCCCGGCCTCAGGGCTTTGGGGCAGGTAAGATCCCACTTCCTCAGAGCCCCTCAGGGGGATGTGGAAGGAAAACAGCATGTGGGCTCCAGCCGCCGTACCAGCAATAGGTACCTCAACCTTACAAACCACAAGCGGGGTGAGAAGGGAGCATGCTGGGGGCCCTATATGGGCCCTCTTTTCTTCCATCCGATATAGTCAGCAGCTACTGCTGACTAAACAGTGGAGCTATGCGTGGATGTCTGACCTCCTTCGCACAAAGCAGAAAACTGGTGAGCCAGTGATCCCACTGGGGGTGTATAGCCAGAAGGGGAGGGGCCTTACACTTTTTAGTGTAATGCTTTGTGTGGCCTCCGGAGGCAGTAGCTATACACCCAATCGTCTGGGTCTCCCAATAGAGCGCCGAAGAAAAGCTGTCTTATACTAATGCCGGCGTCACACGGGACAATCTATCGGGCGATCGCACAAGCGATCGTACCCGCCCCTGTCATTTGTGCGGCACAGGCAATTAGTTGCCTGTGGCGCACAAAGTTGTTAACCCCTATCACACGCACTTACCTCCCGGGCGACGCCGCTGTGGGCGGCGAACATCCTCTTCCTGAAGGGGGAGGGACATTCGGCATCACAGCGACGTCACACAGCGGCCGGTCAATAGAAGCGGAGGGGCAGAGATGAGCGAGACGTAAACATCCCACCCACCTCCTTCCTTCCGCATTGCCAGCGGGACGCAGATAAGCTGTGTTCGTCGTTCCCAAGGTGTCACACGGAGCGATGTATGCTGCTTCGGGAACGATGAACAACCGGAGCACAGAAGGAGGACCGACATTTTGAAAATGAACGATGTGTCAATGAGCAACAATAAGGTGAGTATTTTTGCTCGTTCACAGTCGTTCGGAGGTGTCACACGTTACGATATCTCCGTTGATGCGGATGTGCGTCACTAACGACGTGACCCCGACGTCATATCGCCCGATATATCGTACTGTGTGACGCCGGCATAAGAATGACGTTCCCCGAGTTAAAAGGAGTGGCTATGTAAAATTTTGTTATTGTAAATGTGATGGTGAAGATTCTTTTAGTGGACATACACACATACATACACGCAGTTTTATATACTAGATTCACATACCCTGCCCCCTTCGTACACAAACTACAAATCCTTTAACTCAGACAAGGATACAAGTTTGCGATCTGACTGACAACCTGTGCGCTGTTCCTCAGGATCGCATGAAGTTTATGAAAACAATCCAGAGCTTCCTCCAGGCGATTTTGTTTCTTGTACGTCAAACCTGGCGAAAAAAATGTGATGTTCTTTAGATGAGTTTTTTTGAGACTTTAGTTTTCAATCTAATCACAAAGATCACAGATAAGACTACAAATCTACATCATGCTGTTTCAGGTGATATGTAGATCACCAATGAAAGACGGACTTGGTCCACTAATCGTATTCTGTGAACTGTAGATGATGCTTGTGTGTTTTAGTAATATTCACCTTTGGCTTGAGAATACAATCACAGAACTAAATAAGTGCTGGGAAGATAGTGACGCAGCTAAACGAAGGGAGATGATAGAGTTCTTCCCAAAATATGAAGCTATCCTCTATCCAAAGAAGTCGAGAACCCAGAGCTCTGGATCATGGGGGGTCCCAGCGATAGGACTTCTGGCGATCAGCATGTTACCTCCCATTCAGTGGAAAGGGGATACCCTTTATGTTATGGGGAAAACTAATTATTCAGTGTTCATGTGAGACCCCTCTTTTCAAAATGGACAGCTGCTTTAGTAAAGAAACCCCAGATGCATTGGACCTTGCTCATTCACTCTCTACATGGTCACAAGTTTCTTCAATGACTTGCATCTAATGCTACTTTTTCCTTGGGGAAATGCACAAAACAATCAGAGGTATAAAAAAAATAAAATTATGTTGTGCACATAAGATAATACAAGAGAACCCCTCAGTATTTTTGTGGTGCTGTAACTTTGGAAAGCATGAAATCCCAGGGAGGAGACTCCCATCTGGCTTCTCCCTGCTCTGTTTGATTGACAGGTCTTTCCCTATGGATGCAATTAGGGAAAGACTGGCCGACTGGTCAATCAAGCACAGAGAAGCTGCTCAGCGACATGTCTCTGTGTCCGGGATCTCACTCCCGTACTAGCAGAGTAGTTTAGGATCCGGTTGGGATTCCATGCTGCCCAGTGGCGTCAAGAAACTGGAGGCAAATTCCCTTTCACAGACTACCCATTAAAAAGGACACAGAAGCTGTAAACATTAGAAATTCAATTTAGGGCTGATAAAAAGATTCTAAATAAATAATGCTCACAACCTCATATCCACATCAGTATGTAAACAACAACAGCGGTGACATATTGCGTGTAGCCGTGTCGCAACACTGCATCGTTCGATGACTGTACTGCTGGATAATGGAAAAGATGGCTTCATCATTGCTTGGGCTCTTAATGTAGAAATGGCCGTGGATTTGTGGTGGGACCAGGTGAGAGCACATATTTTAGAACTACAACTTCAGATTCAAATGATTTAGACTTGCAAATACTTGCTTTAAATCTAAGCCAGGCATGTCAACTTGGAACTTGTGGTTCCTCCTTTAGCCCACTCACAACAAGGCATTTTTGTTTTTTTCCTCGCCCTGAGTGGACATTTTTATTGATACCATACTGGGGTAGATGGGAGGTTTTGATCCCCTCTTATTGCATTGTTGCAGAGGCCAAAATAAGTAATTCTGGCATTTCAATTATTTTTCTTGTTACGCCATTTAGCGATCAGGTTAATTTATTTTATAATTTGATAGATTGGCCTTTTTTGAACGCATATACTAAAATAGGTGTATTTTATTATTTTTTTTAAAGGGGGTGGATTTGAAAGTTTGGGGTATCTTTTTTTTTACATATTTTCTAAAAAACACTTTTTCTTTTTCACTTGTTACTGTATTTGATAATTCCCTTAGGGGACTTGAAGCGGTAATCGTCTGATCACTTCTACTATACATAGTAGTGCATGGTGAAAATCATGATCTGTGAATGCCAGCTAAACGCTGGCTTTCACAGGAGAATTGTAATGACCAACACAAGGGTCATTAGCAGACCCTTGGATGTCATGGCAACTCATTAGCGCCCCGCAAACACGTCTGGGGCACACTGATAGGTGCGTGGAACAACATGCCCCCTGCCAGATTGTAACAAATGTTGCTGTCAGAAATTCACACTGGCATTTAACAGGTTACCAGTCGCAGACTGAGCTCCGATCCACTCGCGGCTGGTAAAGGCACATGATGGCTGATTAAATTAGCTATCATCTACAATAAAAAGAGAATTTTGTTTACTTACCGTAAATTCTTTTTCTTATAGTTCCGACATGGGAGAGCCAGACCATGGGTGTATAGCTTCTGCCTCTGGAGGACACACAAAGTACTACACTAAAAAGTGTAGCTCCTCCCTCTGAGCATATACACCCCCTGGATAACCAGATCTAGCCAGTTTAGTGCAAAAGCTGAAGGAGAATAGCCACCCACAAGTAAAGACAGAGCAAGAACCGGAACAACCGGAGCCTCTGTCTACAACAACAGCCGGTGATAACACGCGGAACAAGAAACTGCCAACAGGCAACAGGGAGGGTGCTGGGTCTCCCAATAAGGAACTATAAGAAAAAGAATTTACGGTAAGTAAACAAAATTCTCTTTTTCTTTATCGTTCCTATGGGAGACCCAGACATTGGGACGTCTCAAAGCAGTCCATGGGTGGGAATAAACAGAAAACTGAGAAGTAAGCGGAGCCTAACTTCACAAATGGGCGACAGCCGCCTGAAGGATGCATCTGCCCAAGCTCGCATCTGCCGAAGCATGAGCATGCACTTGGTAGTGCTTTGAAAAGGTATGCAGGCTAGTCCAAGTGGCAGCCTGACAGACCTGCTGAGCCGTAGCCTGGTGCCTGAAAGCCCAAGAGGCACCGACAGCTCTGGTCGAGTGTGCCTTGATCCCCGGCGGGGGAGGCACCTGAGTACACTGGTAGGCATCGGATATGGCCGACCTAATCCAACGAGCTAAGGTCGGCTTAGAAGCCGAGAGGCCCTTACGCCGACCTGTGGTTAGCACAAAAAGAGAGGTGCACCGCCTAAGAACAGCGGTGCGAGACACATAGATCCGGAGCGCCCGCACCAGATCCAGAGTATGCAACGCTTTTTCAAAGCGATGAACAGGAGCCGGACAAAAGGAAGGCAGGGAAATGTCCTGGTTAAGGTGGAAAGGAGAAACCACCTTAGGGAGAAAATCCGGAGTCGGACGGAGAACCACCTTGTCTTGATGAAAAACCAAAAAAGGTGACTCCGAAGAGAGCGCAGCCAAATCAGAGACTCTCCTGAGGGAAGTTATGGCCACTAGAAAGCCCACTTTCTGTGAAAGACGAGACAAAGAAACCTCCCTAAGAGGCTCAAAGGGGGGTTTCTGCAAGGCCGTGAGGACCAGATTGAGGTCCCAGGGATCCAAGGGCCGCCGGTAAGGTGGAATGATGTGAGACGCGCCCTGCATGAAGGTGCGCACCTGAGCCAGCCGGGCGATACGCCGCTGGAACAGCACTGACAGAGTCCCTTGAGGGAATTGAGGGATAGTCCTAGCTGCAGACCAGACTGTAGAAAGGACAGAAGGGTCGGCAAGGAAAAAGGCCAAGGAGAATGGCCGGAAGAGCGACACCAGGATAGGAAAATTCTCCAGGTCCTGTGATGGAAGTCTTCCTCGGCCAAAATCTGAGCCCGAGTCATAGTGGAGATGACTTCAGGAGGAATACCAGAAGCCGTCAAGATCCAGGACTCAAGAGCCACGCCATCAATCTGAGAGCCACAGAATTCTGGCGGAAAAACGGACCTTGTGAGAGAAGGTCTGGACGGTCCGGAAGATGCCACGGCACCTCTACGGACAGATGGAGCAGGTCTGGGTACCAAGCTCGCCTGGGCCAGTCCGGTGCAATGAGGATGACCCGACGGCCCTCCATTCTGATCTTGCGCAGAACTCTGGGCAAGAGAGCTAGAGGGGGAAACACGTAGGACAGACGAAACTGGGACCAATCTTGAACCAGAGCGTCAGCTGCAAGGGCCTGAGGATCGTGGGAGCGAGCCACGTAAACCGGAACCTTGTTGTTGTGCCGGAATGCCATTAGATCCACTTCCGGAGTGCCCCACTTGCGGCAGATTGACTGAAACACTGCCGGATGCAGGGACCACTCGCCACTGTCCACGGTTTGACGGCTGAGATAATCTGCTTCCCAGTTTTCCACGCCTGGGATGTGGACTGCGGATATGGTGGACTTGGAGTCCTCCGTCCATTGAAGGATGCGTTGAACCTCCAACATTGCCAGGCGGCTGCGTGTCCCGCCTTGGTGATTGATGTAGGCAACCGCTGTCGCGTTGTCTGACTGGACTCGGATGTGCTTGCCCGCCAAAAGGTGGTGAAAGGCTAGGAGAGCCAGAAGCACAGCTCTGGTTTCCAGCACATTGATCGAGAGGGCTGACTCGGACGGAGTCCAAGTGCCCTGTGCTCGGTGGTGGAGACATACCGCTCCCCAGCCGGATAGACTGGCATCCGTGGTGAGGATCACCCAGGACGGGGCCAGGAAGGAGCGTCCCTGAGACAGAGAGAGGGGCCGAAGCCACCACTGAAGGGAGCCCCTGGTCTGTGGCGACAGAGCCACTAGCCTGTGCAAGGAGGAAGTCCGCTTGTCCCAACAGCGGAGAATGTCCAGCTGCAGA
Organism: Anomaloglossus baeobatrachus; assembly: GCF_048569485.1. Lineage (NCBI taxonomy): Eukaryota > Metazoa > Chordata > Amphibia > Anura > Aromobatidae > Anomaloglossus > Anomaloglossus baeobatrachus. The sequence continues at coordinate 737,424,072 of NC_134354.1, forward strand.
GGACGCAGATGGAACTGGGCAAAGGGAACAGCCTCCATTGACGCCACCATCTGACCCAGCACCTGCATCAGGTGCCTGATGGAATGACGGCGGGGCCTCACAGAGAGCGCACCGCCAGATGGAGGGACTGCTGTTTGACTAAGGGCAACTTCACAAGTGCCGGCAGAGTCTCGAACTGCATCTCTAGGTACGTGAGCCTCTGGGTCGGAGTCAGAGTGGATTTGGGCAGATTGACAAGCCACCCGAATTGGGTTAGAGTGGCGAGAGTGAGCGAGACACTCCGCTGACAGTCTGCGCTGGATGAAGCCTTGACTAGAAGGTCGTCCAGGTAAGGAATCACTGCCAACCCCTGGAGGTGCAGAACCGCAACCACTGCTGCCATGACCTTGGTGAATACTCGAGGGGCCGTGGCTAACCCGAAGGGGAGAGCCACGAATTGGAAATGTTCCTCTCCGATTGCAAAACGTAGCCAACGCTGGTGTGAAACTGCAATTGGCACATGCAGATAGGCATCTCTGATGTCGATGGATGCCAGGAAATCTCCTTGGGTCATTGAGGCAATGACTGATCGTAGAGACTCCATGCGAAAATGCCGCACCTGAACATGCTTGTTGAGAAGCTTGAGATCCAGGATGGGCCGGGAGGAACCGTCCTTTTTGGGGACTAGGAAGAGATTTGAGTAGAAACCTCTGAACCGTTCCCGGGCGGGAACCGGTACAATTACTCCGTTGGCCTGCAAGGATGCCACGGCCTGAGAGAAGGCGGCGGCCTTGGAGCAGGGGGGAGTTTACAGAAAAAATCTGTTTGGCGGGCTGGAAGAGAATTCTATCCTGTAGCCGTTGGAGATGATATCCCGCGCACCCACTGATCGGAGACGTGTTGAAACCACACGTCGCCAAAGTGGGAGAGCCTGCCACCGACTAAGGACGTTGCTGGCGCGGCCAGATAGTCAAGAGGAGGCTGCCTTAGTGGCAGCAGCTCCTGCGGTCTTTTGTGGACGCGCCTTTGTGCGCCAGTTGGGTTTTTGGTCCTTGGCTGAGTTAGTGGACGAGGCCGAGGGCTTAGAGGATGACCAGTTGAAGGAACGAAAGGAACGAAACCTCGACTGGTTCCTACCCTGGACAGGTTTCCTGGTTTTAGTTTGTGGCATGGAAGTACTCTTCCCGCCAGTAGCTTCCTTAATAATTTCATCCAGTTGTTCACCGAATAGCCTGGATCCAGCAAAAGGGAGCCCAGCAAGGTACTTCTTTGAAGAAGCATCTGCCTTCCACTCTCGAAGCCACAAGATCCTGCGGATAGCGAGGGAATTAGCCGAAGCCACCGCAGTGCGGTGAGAAGCCTCCAGCATGGCAGACATGGCACAGGATGAAAAAGCTGAAGCTTGGGAAGTTAAGGCAACCATTTCGGGCATAGATTCCCTGGTGAGGGAATGCATCTCCTCTAGAGAAGCAAAGATGGCTTTGAGAGCCCACACTGCTGCAAAGGATGGGGAGAACGAGGCCCCAGCCGCCTCATATACAGATTTGGCCAGAAGGTCAACCTGGAGGTCAGTGGAATCCTTAAGAGAGGTGCCATCAGCCACTGATACAACGGTCCGGGCTGAGAGTCTAGACACCGGAGGGTCTACCTTTGGTGAATGAGCCCACTCCTTGACCACCTCAGGTGGAAAGGGAAAACGGTCATCAGAACCACGCTTTGGGAAGCGTCTGTCAGGACAGGCCCTAGGCTTGGTCACAGTGGCCTGAAAACTGGAGTGGTTAAAGAACACACTCCTTGTCCTCTTAGGCAAGGTAAACTGGTGCTTTTCTGCCAGAGAGGGTTGCTCCTCTGATACTGGCGGATTGAGGTCCAGTACAGAATTAATGGACGCAATCAAATCACTAACATCTGCGTCACTTTCGGACAGATCAATGGGGCACATGGAGGTAGCGTCCAAGCCCCCAGTAAAGGCATCCTCCTCGTCCTGCGAGTCAGCTCGTGAATCAGAGCCGCGGGACGAGGAAGGAGAGGGGACCCTGCGTCTCCTTTTAGGAGGACGGGGTCTGGGACCAGATGAAGAATCCTCTGTGAGCTCTGCTGAGAGAGCCTTAGCAGCAGAGGCGCCCTGATAAGGGGGCTGATGCATGTTCAGCAAAGTCCGGGACAGCTGTCCCATGGAGTCGGCAAAAGACTGGGAGATTGACCTAGAGAAGGATTCTACCCAAGCCGGGGGTTCAGCCACCGGAGCCGGAGCAGCCGGAGGGACCACTGTGGGTGCGATTCCAGGCTGAGGCATTGTCAGGTTAGAGCAGGCATCACAATGTGGATATGTGCTCGGTTTAGGCAGCACGAGCTTACATGCAGTGCATATTGAGTACAGCCTTGCAGCCTTGCTCCTCGTGTGAGACATGCTGCTGAAGTGGGGGCTCTGAGCCAGAATGACCCCCAGAGAGTATATAAGAAGGTCCACAACCGGAGGTTGTGGCTTACCAGACCGTTTGTGTGCCCTCCAGATCCTACAGCCCGGACCCCCAAGCAGCTTAGCAGGGATGCTGCAGCCAGCGCTGATCCAGAGAAAAACGCTGAGAAAATGGCGCCGGAGGGAGGAGAGGGGGCGGGACCTGCTCGGAGAGCGGGATCTGGAGGGCCAAGGAGATTTACAGGGGAGGGGACATGTACTCAGAGAGGAGTGTCCCTCCCCTATGCCGAACGGCCGCTGGGCGGAGCCACACTGTCCCTCTGCATGATTGACATGCGAGGGCAGTGAAATCGAAAGTAGGCCTCCGGCGAAGCCGGGGCCTAAATTTAAGCGATGCGGCCGGCGCGCAGGCACCATCGGCGCGGTTCTCAGGCAACAACCCCCCGAATATAAACATCTCAGGTACTTAGCTTGCTGAGACGCAGGGTTCCAAGTCCCTGGGGATGAGTGCTCCGTCCAGCAGGATCCTGAAGGGCTGCGGATGGAGACCGGTCTCCTGCAAAGCAAGGAGAACCGTGCTGGCTCCCACTTCAAGCCAGAGCCCGAGGGATGGTGAAGGAGCGCGGCATGTAAGGCTCCAGCCTTGTGAATCAACCTTAACAGCACCAACGACACAGTGGGGTGAGAAGGGACATGCCGGGAGTCCAGGCTTGGACCCGCTTTTCTTCAAAAACTTTCCAAAAATGAAAAATCAGATGAGAATGCATGTGTGGATGTATGCCTCCTGAACACAAAGCAATGAACTGGCTAGATCTGGTTATCCAGGGGGTGTATATGCTCAGAGGGAGGAGCTACACTTTTTAGTGTAGTACTTTGTGTGTCCTCCGGAGGCAGAAGCTATACACCCAATGTCTGGGTCTCCCATAGGAACGATAAAGAAAGAAACTTTCCAAACGCAACTGTGTCTCTAGTTACGTTAGGAAAGTTTCTTTACTGTAGAAAAATGCTTATACATTTCAAGACTTATTCTATAGCCGACCCCGAACTGTGGTCATCCTGATTATTAAGGATTTTTCTTTATTAAATAGGATTTATACTTTTCTATTTGATGTTTATGTATTTGGTATTTAGAAAAAAAAATAATTCAATAAGCGCTATTGAAACAGAAATTAGCCATCATTTGCTGGGTAAGATGTGGGCTCAGCGAGCGAGCCCACATCAAAGGCAGGGACACAACGTTTGATGTACATATACATCAAAGGTCGTGAAGGGGCTGAAGGAACCCATGGGTTGTAAAACACCTATAAGTTAAGAGCTTTCTCACCGAGGTTATAAAGTGACTCTGTGCAGGAAGAGTCGTTCCTCAAAGCTTCTTTGTAATATTCAGTTGCCTTTTCATAGTCTCCACTTACAAAAACGGAATTGCCTTTATTTGTCAGTGCTGATGGATTGTAACGATCAGCGGTAACAGCTAAATCTGCATACAAGTCGGCCTGGGAGTAATCTTTTTCCTGGAAGAAAGACAGGAAGAAAAAAAAAAAAAAGAAAAGAAAAAAGACAAATGGTCATTGGACTGGAAAAAAATAAAAACCACTATCTAAGCAGGTTTATAAACCAGCATGATAGCCAAGAAAAGAAGAAACCATTCATCATCATAGCAGCATGGGGCAGCTGTGCGCCATGCAGATCAATGCAGGATGCTGTATTTCCAATCTCCAGTACAGGTGACATCATTATACAGCTAGAGCTATAGGCTACAGCTAGGGCTAGAGCTATAGGCTACAGCTAGGGCTAGAGCTATAGGCTACAGCTAGGGCTAGAGCTATAGGCTACAGCTAGAGCTAGAGCTATAGGCTAGGGCTAGAGCTATAGGCTACAGCTAGGGCTAGAGCTATAGGCTACAGCTAGGGCTAGAGCTATAGGCTACAGCTAGGGCTAGAGCTATAGGCTACAGCTAGGGCTAGAGCTATAGGCTACAGTTAGGGCTAGAGCTATAGGCTACAGTTAGGGCTAGAGCTATAGGCTACAGTTAGGGCTAGAGCTATAGGCTACAGTTAGGGCTAGAGCTATAGGCTACAGTTAGGGCTAGAGCTATAGGCTACAGTTAGGGCTAGAGCTATAGGCTACAGTTAGGGCTAGAGCTATAGGCTACAGTTAGGGCTAGAGCTATAGGCTACAGTTAGGGCTAGAGCTATAGGCTACAGTTAGGGCTAGAGCTATAGGCTACAGTTAGGGCTAGAGCTATAGGCTACAGTTAGGGCTAGAGCTATAGGCTACAGCTAGGGCTAAAGCTATAGGCTACAGCTAGGGCTAAAGCTATAGGCTACAGCTAAGGCTAAAGCTATAGGCTACAGCTAGGGCTAAAGCTATAGGCTACTTATAGGCTACAGCTAGGGCTAGCGCTATAGGCTAGTTAGGGCTAAAGCTATAGGCTACAGCTAGGGCTAAAGCTATAGGCTACAGCTAGGGCTAAAGCTATAGGCTACAGCTAGGGCTAAAGCTATAGGCTACAGCTAGGGCTAAAGCTATAGGCTACAGCTAGGGCTAAAGCTATAGGCTACAGCTAGGGCTAAAGCTATAGGCTACAGCTAGGGCTAAAGCTATAGGCTACAGCTAGGGCTAAAGCTATAGGCTACAGCTAGGGCTAAAGCTATAGGCTACTTATAGGCTACAGCTAGGGCTAGCGCTATAGGCTACAGTTAGGGCTAAAGCTATAGGCTACAGCTAGGGCTAAAGCTATAGGCTACAGCTAGGGCTAAAGCTATAGGCTACAGCTAGGGCTAAAGCTATAGGCTACTTATAGGCTACAGCTAGGGCTAGAGCTATAGGCTACAGTTAGGGCTAAAGCTATAGGCTACAGCTAGGGCTAAAGCTATAGGCTACAGCTAGGACTAAAGCTATTGGCTACTTATAGGCTACAGCTAGGGCTAGAGCTATAGGCTACAGCTAGGGCTAAAGCTATAGGCTACAGCTAGGGCTAAAGCTATAGGCTACAGCTAGGGCTAAAGCTATAGGCTACAGCTAGGGCTAAAGCTATAGGCTACAGCTAGGGCTAAAGCTATAGGCTACAGCTAGGGCTAAAGCTATAGGCTACTTATAGGCTACAGCTAGGGCTAGAGCTATAGGCTACAGTTAGGGCTAGAGCTATAGGCTACAGCTAGGGCTAAAGCTATAGGCTACAGCAAGGGCTAAAGCTATAGGCTACTTATAGGCTACAGCTAGGGCTAGAGCTATAGGCTACAGCTAGGGCTAAAGCTATAGGCTAGAGCTAGGGCTAAAGCTATGGGCTAGAGCTAGGGCTAAAGCTATGGGCTAGAGCTAGGGCTAGAGCTATAGGCTACAGCTAGGGCTAGAGCTATAGGCTACAGCTAGGGCTAGAGCTATAGGCTACAGCTAGGGCTAGAGCTATAGGCTACAGCTAGGGCTAGAGCTATAGGCTACAGCTAGGGCTAAACCTATAGGCAAGGGCTTCTGGACTGTAGCCTGAATTCAGTCCTGTCCCCCAGTGCAGCAGATACCCCAAATCCTCGGCACAGTTTAATGATCTCGGAGAACTTACCAAGAAGTAGAGGAATGACAGGTTTGTCGCTGCTGCACTTTTTACTCTGCTGTCTTTTTTCTCAAACATTTTTAAAGTTTCTACAGCCTAAAAGAAAAAAAAGAGAACAGACCTTATTAACAATGACTTACAAAAATAGAAAACTCCAATCTGCTATCAAGGCTAAACAGGGGGAAAGTAACAATGTATCATCAGGCCATTGGACGTCCATAGAGCTAATATTGTTAATTTGAGCCTAAACGCCCCGATATCTACAAACTAATATATATAACAGAACAGTCCAGTACATACCATATCGTTCTGACAATGTCGAGAAAATAGTAAAATAAAAATAAATAGGACAATATTATTAGTATTGTAAAACCATAAAAGTAATAAACCAAATTCATAATTTTGTAAAAAAAATATTTCAAAATTTTAGAATTAGGAGTCCCATTTATTGTGCCACTACTGATAGCTAAAGCAGTAAGCCTCCAGCATTACTATGATCAACAGCAGTCTTTTGGGCCACCTTCATTTTAATGGGTTGTCAAGATGAATGAATTATTGTTGAGCGGGCACTACCATGCTCAGGTGCTGAGTACTCGTAACTAGTGATGAGCGAGCACTACCATGCTCGGGTGCTCTGTACCCGTAACTAGTGATGAGCGAGCACTACCATGCTCGGGTGCTCTGTACCCGTAACTAGTGATGAGTGGGCACTACCATGCTCGGGTGCTCAGTACTCGTAACTAGTGATGAGCGAGCACTACCATGTTCAGGTGCTCAGTAGTCGTAACTAGTGATGAGCGGGCACTACCATGCTCTGGTGCTCAGTACTGGTAACTAGTGATGAGCGAGCACTACCATGCTCGGGTGCTCAGTACTCGTAACTAGTGATGAGCGAGCACTACCATGCTCTGGTGCTCAGTACTCGTAACTAGTGATGAGCGAGCACTACCATGCTCGGGTGCTCAGTACTCGTAACTAGTGATGAGCGGGCACTACCATGCTCTGGTGCTCAGTACTCGTAACTAGTGATGAGCGAGCACTACCATGCTCGGGTGCTCAGTACTCGTAACTAGTGATGAGCGGGCACTACCATGCTCGGGTGCTCAGTACTTGTAACTAGTGATGAGCGAGCACTACCATGCTCAGGTACTCAGTACTCGTAACTAGTGATGAGCGAGCACTACCATGTTCGGGTGCTCGGTAATCGTAACAAACATTTTGACTCAAACTGGCTCTCTTGTTGGTGTACCGAGTATAATGGAAGTCAATGGGTAACTCCAGCATTTTTCTGAAAGATCTTTCGAAAAAAATGCTTGCGTGCCCCACAGACTTACATTATACTCTGTACATGAGTCGAGCCTGTCTGAGCGTCAAAATGCTCATTACAAGACACAGCACCCGAGCATGTTAGTGGCCGCTCATCACTAGGTATGAGTATCGAACACCCGAGCATGGTAGTGCCCGCTCATCACTAGTTACAAATATAGAGAACCCGAGCATGGTAGTGCTCTCTTATCACTTAGTGCTTGTTCATCACTAGTTACGAGTACTGAGCACTCAAGCATGGTAGTGCCCGCTCATCACTAGTTACAAATATAGAGAACCCGAGCATGGCAGTGCTGTCTTATCACTTAGTGCTCGCTCATCACTAGTTACGAGTACCGAGCACCAGAGTATGGTAGTTCCCACTCATCACTAGTTACAAGTATCGGGTACCCAAGCATGGAAGTGGCCCATTCATCACTAGAAACAACGTTTTGAAAGGCGGTATGTAACTTATACTAAATGGGTTTTAAAGGTAACCTGTCAGCTGATTGATGCTGCCCAAACCACGAGCAGCATAAAATCAGAGCCCAACTGTTTGATTGCACCCAGGTATACTTTGTCATAATAAAAAAATAATTTGAAGATCTCTCTGGGAATCATAATTAAAGACGACACTAAACCAGCACCGCTCCAGGCCGGCTTCTCCCAGCACTGCTCTAAGTGATTGATGGTTTCCCTTGTCTGCACATAATGATAGAGACCTTTCAATCACCTGAACAGATGTGGAGAGAAGCGGCCAGGGGCAATGCTAGACTAATATTGCATCATTAGTGGTCTGATATTGATGACATATCCTAAAGATAGGCCACCAAGAACTGGATGACCCCTTTAATAATCTAAGGATTATTATCTAAGGAGTTTTAACAGGTATATATGTAAATCACAGAGAAAACTGGAAGCAGTAGGAATATACCTGGGTGAAGTTCTTCTGTTTTAGGAAAGTAATAGCTTTGTTGATCTCCAGGTCATTAGCCAGCTCCACATATTGTGATGTTTTAACAACCTCCACACACCTAGGAGTCCAAATGATGGTAAATTAATTCTTAGACATCAAAATAAAAAAACACTGTAACATAACAGTAAACAGTACATGGCGACAATCTGCAGTGCTGAACACCTCTATGCACCTTCAGCTATTTCTCTCATCTACACCCACACACATTAATATCTGGCTGACTTTAGGCACTTTTAAGAGCATTTGAAAAAAATAGGAACTTCATGGGAAGAATATCTGATTTAAATTAAACAATTAACACAAATCCCTATAAAACCAAACATGTTCATAACTATAGAGTTGAGAAATAAGATTCACACTGGTCCGTTCAGATATCCAGTTCAGGTCTCAAATGCAGCCGTACCGAGGTGGTGTCTTCACTTCTGTTGCCGGCATCCTCAGCCCGGCATCCTGGGTACGTCTTAAGCATACTAGTCCCACATAGAGGACCGAACTGGACGCTAAACCAGGGCAGCACAAATCTTTTTGCTCAACTTTATCGATAAATATCAGTTCTTACCAGTCATAGCCAACGTCAAACGAGGTTTCAATAACAGGTGCTATCAATTTTGCTGCTGTCATAATGTACTTCTCAGCCAAAGCTTTCCTAGTAAGTGGGTAGCATAATATAAATAAGAGTTAAAAGAAATGGGAACAATATATATCAATAAATGATAAGTGAATAATTAATGCCATCTCCCATTTTCATAAATAAGTTATGGTCAAAACATTGAAAAAAAACTTTGATCACAGACATTTCATAGCATGTTGTTAAAATGATCAAGACCTTAAACCAAAGGAAGCGTCTTTCTGGCATAAGAAACAGAAAGAGCACTACAATGTATTGTATATATCAATATAACTATAACTAGTAGCTCTATGGTATAAGCCACTACTATATCAATAGCAAAATATCCAGGACACCCTAACCCTGCATGGCATATTTCTTTCAGGATATCCGGCAATCCGGCTTGCTTACCTTTCTCGTTCCATTTGATACAGACTGTCATTCTTAATAGCTTCCATCAGTAAATTTGTATGAGGATCATCCTATTTGTATATAACAAAAAACACACATGGGAAGATATTTAGTAAAAGGAAAAATTATATTCTGTACATAAATAAACGAAAGGCTGGGAAGCCACACAATGGTTGGCACGCAAGGCCATGCAGCCCCTTTTTAAAAGTCACAAAGGCTTTGACGTCTATGATTAGAAATTCATAGCAGATTTGTTGCTCAATATTAATTGGCGGATATTTGGGTAACACAGTCATTAACCATAAGCAGAGGTGCCACTGCAGCCTCTTTCCTAGACAATCACTATATCTTGCAGGGAAACAGCCATTTCACCTGCAAGATTGCTGATCATAAAGGCCCCGTTACACGCTACGATTTATCTGACGATATGTCGTCGAAGTCACGGTTTTTGTGATGCACTTACGTCGTCGTTAGCGTCGTCGTCGCGTGTGACACCTACGAGCAACTCCTAACGATTGTAAAAATAGCGAAAATTAGTGACACGTCGTTCATTTTCAAAATATTGATCGTCGTTTCGAACACAGCAGACATATTGCTACGTTTGACACCCTGCCAACGACGAACAACATCGTTAGTGCGTCCATCATCAGCGATGCGGGCGTGTCGTTACGAGCAATGCTCCTTGCCTCCTCCGCTCTGATTGGTGTCACGCCAGGGTGTATGTTATCGACAATTATACGCCTCTGTCGTTGCCGGAATCGATGGGAGGAATGCTGTGTGACGATGTCCACACAACCGCCTTGGTCAAACAATATATCCCTGAACAATGGTGCGTCGTTTGTGAGATGGGTACGTGTGACCGCTACAAAACGACCTATGAGCGATCTCGGCAAATCGTAGCAACGATCTGGGTGTGTCACATTTCTAGCGATATCGCTGTGTGTAAAGCAGCTATAAAGCTGCAAGATGACCACTTGTGGAGCATATCAAAGAACCCACGGACTTTAGGGCTGGGGCTACATGGTGATTTTGTCATGACAAAAGGTTGTGAATCCTAAAATTGCTCTATGCCAATGCCTCATTGCAACCAATAATGGTGACCAAAGTCACATTACAACCCACAAGGTAATGCAACCATGACAAGCAAATCTAAAGTCCCAATGATTGCGACTTGCTTGTTGTGGTCACCGTACCTTGCGGGACGTGATCTGATCCCATTGTCCTGTGTTATGTTGCAGAGTAGCAGAGAGCTGTTTTCGGCTGTGCGACTTGTGTCATAGCCTGAACGGCCATGTAGCCGCAGCCTAAACATGGCACTGTCATAACATCACACCTGTACTCAAGTCAGTGTCTAAAATTTCTGCTAAATCTACCCCTGTGAACTGCAATTATTATGAAATGATAATATTTATAACAACAGTAGAGCCAAAAAGAGGCAGATGACAGAAATTCACAATGGGGGAATAGATTGCTGGGCTCCCGATGGACAAAACCAATCAATTGCGATATTGTGGAAAGTACACGGACGCTAGGGTAAGAGCTGAATCTGGCAGTAGCTTAACGATCTGGTACTATGAATGGGTTTAACACACATCTGGAGAATGCTGACTAACAGAATGTAAAGTACCTACTGTACCATATGGTGAAGGAAGTATAATGGTATGGGGCTGGTCTTTAGCGTGAATGTGATGTGAAGGAACTCAGGTGCTGCTGTTAATAATCACAGTCAGACGAGGTGAGCAGACAGCAGTACCATTATACCCTAAAACTTTAAAAAACAGGCACTCTTAGTAAGTAACACAATGGATGAGAAGTAAAGTCCTGCAGAATGCAGAAGTAGGACACTTCAGTGCAGCATTCCAGTGGTATTCAGAAAGAGGTGAGTAAATATAAACCTCAATATTAAATTACGTGTCCACAGCCCAAAACGAAACATACAAACTACTTACACTGGGTGAAATATATTTGTCCTCATCGTCAATTCCAAGAGGTGCGGCTATTAACTTCTGAAAAGCCTTTTTCATTTTGTCTCGGTCACCGACAGCAAAATAAGACAGGATCAAATTGAAACCAGCCTTCAGATTTGGAGACTCGCTCATGATGTGCTCAAAGGAATTGATGGCGTCTGCATACTGACCGGTCCGGACAAAAGTCACGCCGATGTTCTGCATTATCTTAATCCTGTTGAAACCAATGCAACAGTTAATATTCACTACCAGCGTACTACAGTATATTTATTGTACTTTTCAGTTTAATGTTTTGCACTTTTTGCTTTTCTTTGACATAGCTTTGAAAACAGAAATTGTAGAGTCAAAGTATTCAGTGCAAAATAGCTTCAACCTAATGAAAACAAAACAATCTGATAGCACACACCTGATTTATACAGTTGAACCCTTAATAAAATATATATACAGTATATGCATATAATATAAGATAACGACTGACCTCATCTCCTTGTGGGCACCTGAAATTTGATCAAGCGCCATACGGTAAAACTTAATTGCTTTGGAGTAGTTCTTCTGCTTCAGATAAATATTTGCCATGTTTACTTTTAGGCGACCTGAAAGAAAAAAAAAAAAATGTAACCAAATTTACTGTTTAAAAAGTTGTTTAATGTATTATACTTTATGTTTAGTTGCAAAAATAACATTAAATACTTCCAACCAGTATTTATTTGCAATACCGGAGCACAATAGATCTATGTGAACAGTCCTTATGAATTCATTTTTTTTGTTTTCAAAAAAGTATAAAATTGGAACTCGTAGGTGTAACAAATTTTTCACCTGAGAGACCGAACCAGTTTGCTAGAAATGAGTCAATCAGATTTCTGTCATTGCATCTATCATTTTACTGGAAAAAAAGCAAAAATGCATGCTGATCTAGATTTTTTTTTTTAATAGAATCTCCAACAGATGCTCCAATGTTGCCATCATCTCATGATACACGACACAAAGAAAATGGACTAGGTAAAAATATATGCAAATGGGTTAACAACTGGTTCAGGAAACAGGGTGGTTACTAACGGGACACACACTGATAGAATCAGAGTTAACAGTTGGATACTACAGGGGTCTGTATTGGGCAGTCTTCTTTTTATACACTTTAATAACCATGTAGAGGGTATACAGAGTAGAATTTCAATATTTGCAAAATATAGTAAAGTCAAGGTAGATAATCAATACAAAAGGAGGCTAATTTAATATAACTGGTGATGAGCGGGCATGCTCAGCATACCACTTTACTCAATCAAGCATGTGAGTTTGAAAATGATTGGAGTTTCCCACTGACTTCTATTATATTCAGTACTTGAGTCGCATTGGAGAAACTCAATGCTCGATAGAGTAACGAGCAGTGGTCAGCAAGGTCGCTAATCTCTAAATATACCAGAAGAATTTAGGTAAGATGAAGGCTTGGGCTAAGAAATGGCACTTGAATTATAATGCAGCTAAATGTAGGGTGATGCAAGTGGCTTGTTAATACAAAAATACAACACTAGGTAAAACTGCCACTGAAAAAGACTAGTACATATAGCAAGCAACTTTAGGGGCTAGTGTCAACCACCACCAAGGAAATAAAATCATGGTATATCGAAAGGCGATTCCGCCAGCTAAATAGGAAAGGGTTCTTTACAGTTAGAGCAGTCAGACTGTGGAATGCCCTACCACAAGATGTAGTAATGGCTGACACTGACAACTTTTAAAAAAGGGCTGGATGATTGATTTCCTCAGTACACATAACATTGTCAGTTTTAAATGATTTAGTGACAATGTCACTCAGCGTGGGGGCGTGTCTCACTGCAACCAATCATAGGCGCCGGTGGGCGGGGAAAGCAGGGAATACGAGATTGTTTAATAAGCGGCCGGCTTTTTCAAAATAGTAAAAGCCGCCGGAGCAGTGAGAAAGCCGTGCAGCGCCGTGCCGGTGATCGGTGAGTATATGAGAGAGGGCTGCTCAATTCAGTTACTCAGGAGTTTAGCGGTCACCGGTGAGTCCTTCACGGGTGACCGCTAATCAGGATGTGACACAGACAGAGCCGCAGCATGACAATGAAGTCGGGTGAAGTTAACCCGAGTTCATTCGGATCGTGCGGCTCTTTCTGTGTCTGCTGTCATCTGCCATTCAGCTCTGCTACATGGCTGTCTGTGTCTGCTGTTAGCGGCCATGTAGCAGAGCTGAATGGCAGATGACATAGTAAAAACGCATCCCTACACATTACACACGCTTGGCAAGATAATAAGTAAAAAAAAAAAAAAAGGGTGCCCAATGCATACGTCACAGAACACATGATCTAAAGGATCGCACACAAAATTGATCAATTTAACATAGACTATTAACGCACGGGTGACAGCAAATGAACGACCTACGTGTGATCTCATAAGATCCCATATGCAACCTGGGCGTGTCACATCGCATACGAGATTGCACACCTAATTGTGAGGTGTAAAGCTGGCTTTAGAGCAGTGATACTAAGTATCTATCTGCTATATCATGTTGTCGTGAAACTGAAATTACAAAGAAGGGGGGCGCAAATGGTGTCTTATCCGGTGGTACCAGAAAGAATTTTAAAAGATGCACTAACCTGGTGCGGTTGTGTTATAGACACAACCACTATAACCACATATTGAGGAAGGCTGCTGCAGAACCCAGGGAGATGGTTCGGAGGAGATGGAAGAAAAGTCTCTATCCGCGCTGCCAGAAGATCACTGAAGATCAACGGGGATTAACACATCAAATCTTATTGTTCTACGCGTTTCGGAGCTGTAAAGCCCCTTCTTCAGGAACAAATATGTACATTATTGATTTTTGTTCCTGAAGAAGGGGTTTACTGCTCCGAAACGTGTAGAACAATAAAATCCGATGTCTTAATCCCTGTTGATCTTTAGTGATCTTCTGGCAGCGCGGATAGATCCTTTTCTTCCATCTCCTCCAATGCTACATGATGTTATAATGGCCAATTCACTAAACAAGGTTAATGAAGGCCTGGATGCTATTCTTGAAAGATATAATACGGTATTACAAGTTAAATACACTAGATTCTGTGATGGGGTGTTGATCCAGGGAACTAGTCTGATTGCCGTATGTGGAGTCGGAAAGGATTTTTTCCCCTAATGTGGAGCTTAGTGTCTGGTTTTTGCGTTCTTCTGGATCATGTAAGGTTATCAGTTGAATATCGATTGACTTCTCTCTACGCTCAACCTTGAGCCTAAAGGCCGCTTTACACGCTGCGATATCGTGACCGATATCGCTAGCGTGGGTACCCGCCCCCATCGGTTGTGCGACATGGGCAAATCGCTGGCTGTGGCGCACAACATCGCCCAGACCAGTCACACTACTTACCTGCCCTGCGACGTCGCTGTGACCGGCGAACCGCCTCCTTTCTAAGGGGGCGATTCGTTCAGCGTCACAGCGACGTCACAGCTGCGTCACTGATCTGCCGCCCAATAGAAGCGGAGGGGCGGAGATGAGTGGGACGTAACATCCCGCCCACCTCCTTCCTTCCGCATTGCGGGCGGGAGGCAGGTAAGGAGAGGTTCCTCGTTCCTGCGGTGTCACACGTCCCGATGTGTGCTGCCGCAGGAACGAGGAACTACTTCGTTACTGCTGCAGCAACGATATTAGAGAATGGACCCCCATGTCACCGATGAGCGATTTTGCACGTTTTTGCAACGATGCAAAATCGCTCAAAAGGTATCACACACAACGGCATCGCTACAGCGACCGGATGTGCGTCACAAATTCCGTGACCCCAACGAGTTCGCTTGAGCGATGTCGCAGCGTGTAACGTGGCCTTAAGTTCCCACAATGAGTGTTTTCTGCATCAATTAAATAAATTAGGTTACTTGCATTATTTTTTATTGCGTTTGTGATTGCACTTTGTGGTGTCTCATGTTTTGAATAAAACTACTGTTAGCTTCGATAAAAAAAAAATTACTGATCTAGTCATGCGCTGATTACATGCATTTTTACAGAATTTACTCTGGAAATGCATCATATATGCATATATGAGTTTTTTCTTTTTATCTGTGAATTTTCCTCATCTTATTTGATCTGTAAATAAAATGCATACTGCTAGAGAAATTGACCTTGCGGATTTCAAATTTCTATATATCTATATTTATCTACACACACACACAGTGTATATCTCCACTATAGACTAGGTACTATATATAGTTTTCATTACACAGTATTCATTTATCTATCAGGTGCTGGGGCAGAATACTGACAGGTAATGGGTTTGCAGAGGGTGGGGTTAGACACTGAGGCCGGGCGGTGTCAGCTCTGACTGCCATGTTCGGCAGTCAAGCATAGAAAGAGGTCATGTTTGGTTGAGCTGCAGGTAAATAAAAAGGCTGCAGAGAATAAAGTGATAATTCAAGAGGAACAAATGTTAGAAACAAACAAAAAAAAAAAATAAAAAATAAAAAAATAAATATAATAATGATAATAATAATAATCTACATATATAATTACCTTATTCTGTCTGTCTGTCTTGCTCCAAAATTCTGTCATTACCGCGACAAGCGTCTCATTGGCTGCTCGCCTCGGCTCCGCCCCCCACACGGATTGGCCGCTCGCCTTGGCTCCGCCCCCCGCACGGATTGGCCGCTCGCCCAGGCTTTGCCCCACCCACGGATTGGCCTCTCGCCCCGGCCCCCTGCACGCATTGGCAACTCGGCCACGCCCCGCCCCCTCACGCATTGCACGCTCGCTCTGGCCCCGCCCCCGCACGCATTCCCCGAACCGACACGGAGCCCCGACTCCCAGGTGAGTGCTGTACCCCCGGGGAGCCCACATCAGCGTACGCCGGCAACCCAGCCGAGACATACCCTCGCATTGCTGGGGTTGCCGGCGTACGCTGGTGTGGGCTCCCGTGCGAGCGGGGGGCGGGGTACGCTGGTAACCATGGTACACATCGAGTAATATTGTGTAGCATGGTTACCAGCGTACACCGGCTCCCAGGTGAGCGCATCAAGGTCCTGCAGCGGCGGAACACACACACACGCACACACATAAGAACAGACACACACACACACACACACACACACACATCAGATCACACACACCTCACACACACACATCAGATCGCATCCACACACTCACAACATCCAGTGATATCGCTTGCTTCTCGTCGGCGATACTGTGCGTGCAGTGACTTTCCCTTCCAGGCCCTGGCGGAGGATCACATGGCCAGAAGCATGTGGTATCTCCGGATGTTGTGAGTGTGAGCGCGTATGTGCAATATCATCAATGTGTGTGTGCGTGTATGCGATCGTGTGTGTGCGTGTATGCGATCGTGTGTGTGCGTGTATGCGATCGGGTGTGTGCATGTATGCGATCGGGTGTGTGCATGTCGGCAGAAGGCAGAGGGGCACTGCGTGCAGCACAGCTGCTGGGACCGCACACCGGAGGGCAGAGGCAGAAGTGGGGTGTGAGTGTATACGATCAGATGTGTGCGTGTATACTGTCTGATGTGTAACTGTGGAGCATGATGGGGGGTGAACAGCATGGGGGATGGAGCACGATGGGGGGTGAACAGCATGGGGGATGGAGCACGATGGGGAGTGCGCAGCATGGGGGATGGAGCACGATGGGGAGTGCGCAGCATGGGGGATGGAGCACGATGGGGGGTGCGCAGCATGGGGGATGGAGCACGATGGGGGGTGCGCAGCATGGGGGATGGAGCACGATGGGGAGTGCGCAGCATGGGGGATGGAGCACGATGGGGAGTGCGCAGTATGGGGGATGGAGCACGATGGGGGGTGCGCAGCATGGGGGATGGAGCACGATGGGGAGTGCGCAGCATGGGGGATGGAGCACGATGGGGAGTGCGCAGCATGGGGGATGGAGCACGATGGGGAGTGCGCAGTATGGGGGATGGAGCACGATGGGGGGTGCGCAGCATGGGGGATGGAGCACGATGGGGAGTGCGCAGCATGGGGGATGGAGCACGATGGTGAGTGCGCAGCATGGGGGATGGAGCACGATGGGGGGTGCGCAGCATGGGGGACGGAGAACGATGGGGGGTGCGCAGCAGGGGGGATGCAGCATGATGGGGGTTGCACACCTCCCCCCAAAACACACACACACACCGCCACACACACACTGGGAACCACAAACACCGCCCTACACAGACAACGCCGCACACACACAACACCCAAAACACAAACACCACGGCACACAAATATACGCACATACCGCACAACACGCACCTCCCCCCAAAACACACACACACACACACACAACGCTACAGACACACAGCGCTCCACAAACAACGCAACACACACAACGCAACACACAAACACCGCTCTCACCCCCCGCCACACCCAGACAACACCCAGAACATGTACAGCGCCCTACACAAACACTTGGTAACTACACACAACATCATCTATATTATATAATATATATATATATATATATATATATATATATATATATATATATATATATAACAAAAATCATACATTAACTATAAAATACGTAAATTCTAGAATACCCGATGCGTAGAATCGGGCCACCTTCTAGTAATAATAATAATAATAATAATAATATAGGTGTGTTTAAAATGACAATACAGCATAGATTAGCTTAAAAAAATAAAGAAGTTGTCCAGTCACAAAATATTTTAAGTCAGGATGTGTACAGACAGTATAGACAATACAAAGTAACACAGTTCAACAGGTGAGAGAGGGCCTGTAAGATCTATATTACCTTTCCAAGAGGATTGTCATCACCAAGACTCAACACACTTTGCTACTCAGAGAGAACGTCATGGTGTGGACGCATGCAAATGCCTAAATCCAAATCATAATGTGCACGGTCTCAAAGCTCATTATATTTTTGTAAATAAAAACCCAACAAGGAATGTGGTGGGTGTAGTTCTAGAGATGCAGAAATAATCCGGCTTATTCAGCATTTCTATTTTACCGCCTGCTCTGAAAGGTTTTTGCCTCTAATATCAGGCCATCAGCATTTGGCTCCTCAGGATTAGGCCTTCCTCTGAATCAACGCATTAGGACTATAGGTTGATTTGATCAGGCTAAGAACTTACCAGGCAGGTAGTTGATAACTACCTGCTTCTCCTGCGGCGTTTTGCTCAAGCTCAGGCAGTGATTCTCAGTCTTCATTTGACCTCACATCAACAGAGCAGCTCTTTCTCTTCTGGTCTGATCCATCGATGGAGCATTACTGCTGATGTCATGCTGATTGGCAGAATCTGACAAGTCTACTTGTGTCATGAAGAGTCGCTGAAAATGGTCTAAACTGGACCAAAAATCTGTAGTGGATGCCCATCTACATTGTTCACAAGGGCATGTGGAATTGAGACACCAGCCAAAGAAGAAGCTGAACCAGTGATAGAATCAAGTCCCTTGGCCATTTACACTTTTGGGATTGGGTAAAGCTGTAAGAACACAAAAAGGGTATGGTAACATGGACCAACGGTGGAACTAAATAACCGCCAATCATGATGAATAACACTTAAGAAATACGTTAATCAAAAAAGAGGGGAAGCTCAAAAAATTAGGAATATCTGGGCTCCCTGGTTAGGCCAAATTAAGGTCCCCCAACTTTAACTTGGCCAAGGATATTTCTTGGTGTGACTTGATACTGCTATTGGGTATCTGGTTTGTGGCTTTCTGCATATCCAATGTCAAAATACGCCTGGTCGGATGTGGTTTTGTTGTAAAAAAAAAAAAAAAAAAAGAGATTCAATTGGTTCTATTACAAGACTTGTTCTCTATCAAGACCTGGTACAAAAAGCCATCTGGGAAAGGACTTGGTGATGGACAGCTGTTTATCCCTTTGCTCACTGAAGCAGTGCATGGATTTTGGGGTGGTAATGGGGTAGGTGTACAGCTGGGGTCACACTAAACGACAGCGACAACGACGTCGCTGTTACGTCACCATTTTCTGTGACGTAACAGCGACCTTGTAAGTCGCTGTTATGATCGCTGCTTAGCTGTCAAACACAGCGACGCAGCAGCGATCATAACGACACGCGTCGCTGTGCTGCGGATGTGCAGAGAGCAGGGAGCCGCGCACACTGAGCGCTGGCTCCCTGCTCTCCTAGCTACAGTACACATCGGGTTAATTACACGATGTGTACTGCAGCTACATGTGTGGAGAGCCGGAGCCGGCGCTGGCAGCGTGAGAGCGGCGGAGGCTGGTAACGAAGGTAAATATCGGGTAACCACCTTGGTTACCTGATGTTTACCTTGGTTACAGCTTTCCACAGCTGCCAGATGCCGGCTCCTGCTCCCTGCTCGCTTAATTTCGTCGCTCTCTCGCTGTCACACACAGCGATCTGTGCGTCACAGCGGGAGAGCGACGACCAAAAAATGAAGCTGGACATTCAGCAACGAGCGGCGACCTCACAGCAGGGGCCAGCTCGTTGCTGGATGTCCCACACAGCGACGGGACGTCGCTGCAACGTCACAGAAAATGGTGACGTAGCAGTGACGTCGTTGTCGTTGTGTGTGACACCACCTTAAGTGTGTGTGGGGTCATTTAATGCTTTAAATGTGTGTACTATTATCTTAAAAATGACAAAAACTGATCTGATTAAAAACATCTGCTGATCAGTAAACATTTATTGATGATAGTTTATATAGTCTATATACACAGACTGACCACAGTAAATGATGCCCACTGAACAACCTGCAATACATCATTCAGTGCACATAGGCTGCCATAGTTCTCGGAAGTGCTGGTCCTGTTTACACAAAAGATCTTTTCACCCGACAAAAGTGTTTTCCTCGTCCAATAGGTGATTAGAAGGTTATTTACACTGTAACGTTCTTGTGAAACTGGACTTCTTAAGAACGCTCATTCAAGATAATCCTGAAATCCAGCATAAAATGTTCCACGTTAGGCTGGATTCACATATTTAGTTTTGATACATTTGTTTCCAACCAGAAAAGCATACAAATGTTTACAGGTTTCCTTCCCTTAGGCTGCTTTCACACAATCCAGCGAAAAATGGATCCGTCGCTGGATGCGTTTTTTCCTCATTGAATTGTATTAGCGCCGGATTGTGCCATATGCCCTTGCGTTGCATCCGTTGTGCGGCGAAATTTCTGTGTCCAGCTGCTGGAAAGGACGCAGCATGCAGCGTTTTGTGGCTGCACAAAAAGAAGGGAATTTTGTTTACTTACCGTAAATTCCTTTTCTTCTAGCTCCAATTGGGAGACCCAGACAGTGGGTGTATAGCTA
Organism: Anomaloglossus baeobatrachus; assembly: GCF_048569485.1. Lineage (NCBI taxonomy): Eukaryota > Metazoa > Chordata > Amphibia > Anura > Aromobatidae > Anomaloglossus > Anomaloglossus baeobatrachus. The sequence continues at coordinate 737,444,533 of NC_134354.1, forward strand.
CTGCCTCTGGAGGCCGCACAAAGAACTACACTTAAAAGTGTAAGGCCCCTCCCCTTCTGGCTATACACCCTCCCGTAGGAGTACGGATTCCTCAGTTTTAGTACCAAAGCAAGAAGGAGGAAAGCCAATAACAGTTTCAAAAACAAATTCAATCCGATAACTAGATCGGAGAACTTAAGAAACAACGTGAACAACATGTGCACCCGAAAAAACGAAACCCTAAAAACAGATAGGGCGGGTGCTGGGTCTCCCAATTGGAGCTAGAAGAAAAGGAATTTACGGTAAGTAAACAAAATTCCCTTCTTCTTTTTCGCTCCTAATTGGGAGACCCAGACAGTGGGACGTCCAAAAGCAGTCCCTGGGTGGGTAAAAAGATACCACATGAACGGGCTGTCATACAGCCTCTTCCTACAGGTGGGCCACCGCCGCCTGAAGGACCCGTCTACCTAGGCTGGCGTCTGCCGAAGCGTAGGTATGCACTTGATAGTGTTTGGTAAACGTGTGCAGACTCGACCAGGTAGCCGCCTGGCACACTTGCTGAGCCGTAGCCTGATGCCTCAACGCCCAGGACGCACCAACGGCTCTGGTAGAATGGGCCTTCAGTCCAGATGGAATCTGAAGCCCAGCAGAACGGTATGTGTGAAGAATTGGTTCCTTGATCCACCGCGCCAGGGTGGATTTGGAAGCTTGCGATCCCTTATGCTGACCAGCGACTAGGACAAAGAGCGCATCCGAACGGCGTAGAGGCGCCGTGCGAGAAATGTAAATCCTGAGTGCTCTCACCAGGTCCAACAGATGTAAACCCTTTTCAAATTGGTGAACTGGATGCGGACACAAAGATGGCAAAGTGATATCCTGATTGAGATGAAAGGAAGAAACCACCTTGGGAGAAAACTCTGGAATTGGACGCAGTACTACCTTGTCTTGGTGAAACACCAGGAAGGGAGATTTGCAAGATAACGCCGCCAGCTCGGACACTCTTCGAAGAGATGTGACCGCTACAAGAAAAACTACCTTTTGTGAAAGCCGAGAAAGGGGAACCTCTTTCAAGGGCTCGAAAGGCGGCTTTTGAAGAGCAAGGAGAACCTTGTTCAGATCCCAGGGTTCCAATGGCCGTCTGTAAGGAGGAACGATATGACAAACTCCTTGGAGAAACGTGCGTACTTTAGAAAGCTGTGCCAAGCGCTTCTGAAAGAATACGGATAACGCGGAGACTTGACCCTTAAGCGAGCTAAGGGACAAACCTTTTTCCAACCCAGACTGCAGGAAGGAAAGAAAAATTGGCAATGCAAATGGCCAGGGAGAAAACCCTTGAGCCAAGCACCACGCTAAGAATATCTTCCACGTCCTGTGATAGATCTTAGCTGAGGATGGTTTTCTAGCCTGTCTCATTGTGGCAACAACTCCCTGAGATAAACCTGAGGCCGCTAGGATCCAGGACTCAATGGCCACACAGTCAGGTTCAGGGCCGCAGAATTCAGATGGAAAAACGGCCCTTGAGACAGCAGATCTGGACGGTCTGGTAGTGCCCACGGTTGGCCTACCGTGAGATGCCACAGATCCGGGTACCACGACCTTCTTGGCCAATTTGGAGCGACGAGTATGGCTCGCTGGCAGTCGGACTTGATTTTCCGGAGAACTCTGGGTAACAATGCTAGAGGTGGGAACACATAGGGGAGTCGGAATTGCGACCAATCCTGAACCAAGGCGTCTGCCGCCAGCGCTCGGTGATCGTGAGACCGTGCCATGAAAACTGGGACCTTGTTGTTGTGCCGTGACGCCATCAGATCGACGTCCGGCGACCCCCAGCGGCGACAGATCTGTTGAAACACGTCCGGGTGAAGGGACCATTCTCCTGCGTCCATGCCCTGGCGACTGAGAAAGTCCGCTTCCCAGTTTTCCACGCCTGGGATGTGAACTGCAGATATGGTGGACGCTCTGCTTTCCACCCACGTCAAAATCCGCTGGACTTCTTGAAAAGCTTGGCGACTGCGTGTTCCCCCTTGGTGGTTGATGTACGCCACCGCCGTGGAATTGTCCGACTGAATCCGAATCTGCTTGCCTTCCAGCCATTGTTGGAAGGCTCGCAGGGCAAGATAGATTGCTCTGATTTCCAGAACATTGATCTGCAAGGTGGACTCTTCCTGAGTCCACATACCCTGAGCCCTGTGGTGGAGAAACACCGCTCCCCACCCTGATAGGCTCGCATCTGTCGTGACTACTGCCCAGGACGGGGGAAGGAACGACTTTCCCTGTGACAATGAGTTGGGGAGAAGCCACCAACGTAGAGAGTCCTTGGCAGTCTGAGAGAGGGAGACAGTCCTGTCGAGGGACGTCGATTTCCCATCCCATTGGCGCAGAATGTCCCATTGGAGAGGGCGCAGATGAAACTGCGCGAACGGGACTGCCTCCATTGCTGCTACCATCTTTCCTAGGAAATGCATGAGGCGCCTCAGTGAGTGCGACTGGCTCTGAAGGAGAGATTGCACTCCAGTCCGTAGCGAGCACTGCTTGTCCAGTGGAAGCCTCACTATCGCTGATAGAGTATGAAACTCCATGCCAAGATAAGTCAGAGATTGGGTCGGGGTTAGATGAGACTTTGGAAAGTTGATAATCCACCCGAAAGTCTGGAGAGTGTCTAGCGCCACCTTCAGACTGTGTTGGCATGCTTCTTGAGAGGATGCCTTTATAAGCAGGTCGTCTAGATACGGGATGACCGAGTGACCCTGCGAGTGCAGAACAGCTACTACTGCTGCCATGACTTTGGTGAAGACCCGGGGGGCTGTTGCCAGACCGAAGGGTAACGCTACGAACTGTAGGTGCTCGTCGTGTATGACGAAACGTAGGAAACGCTGATGCTCTGGTGCAATCGGCACGTGGAGATACGCATCTTTGATGTCTATTGATGCTAGAAAATCTCCCTGAGACATTGAGGCTATGACGGAGCGTAGGGATTCCATCCGGAACCTCCTGACCTTTACGTGTCTGTTGAGCAACTTCAGATCCAGGACGGGACGATACGATCCGTCCTTTTTTGGGACCACAAACAGATTGGAGTAAAAACCGTGACCCTGTTCCTGAAGAGGGACGGAGGTCACCACCCCTTCCGCCTTTAGAGCGGCCACCGCCTGCAACAGAGCATCGGCTCGGTCTGGTGGTGGAGAAGTTCGGAAGAAACGAGTTGGCGGACGAGAACTGAACTCTATCCTGTACCCGTGAGATAGAATATCTCTCACCCAACGGTCCTTGACGCTTGCTAGCCAAATGTCGCCAAAGTGGGAGAGCCTCCCACCGACCGCGGGTGTGGGCATCGGAGACCGCAAGTCAGGAGGACGTCGTTTTGGCAACGGTTCCTCCGGCTGGTCTTTTTGGGCGTGACTGAGACCTCCAAGAATTTGAACGTCTCTGGTCCTTTTGAGTCTTTTTTGACGAGGCGAATTGGGACCTGCCCTGTCCTCGAAAGGACCGATAACCAGACTGACCCCTCCTCTGTTGGGGCTTGTTTTGTCTGTGTTGCGGTAAGGAAGAGTCCTTACCCTTGGAGTGTTTGATGATTTCATCCAAACGCTCTCCAAACAATCGGTCACGAGAAAAAGGCAAATTGGTTAAGCACTTCTTGGAATGAGAATCTGCTTTCCAATGTCTCAACCACAGAGCCCTACGCAAAACAACTGAGTTGGCTGACGCCACTGCCGTGCGGCTTGTAGCGTCCAGAACAGCATTAATCGCGTACGACGCAAATGCCGCCATTTGCGAGGTCAATGGTGCTACCTGCGGGGCAAATGCACGTGTGACTGAGTCGACTCGCGCAAGCCCGGCCGTGATAGCTTGGAGTGCCCATACGGCCGCAAAAGAAGGCGCTAATGACGCTCCAATCGCTTCATAGATGGATTTCAGCCAGAGCTCCATCTGCCTGTCAGTGGCATCTTTAAGTGCCGCTCCATCTTCAATAGCAACCAAGGATCTAGCTGCAAGCCTGGAAATTGGAGGATCCACTTTTGGACACTGGGTCCAACCCTTGACCACTTCAGAGGGAAAAGGGTAGCGTGTATCTTTAAGTCGTTTAGGAAAACGCCTTTCAGGATAAGCGTGGGGTTTCTGGATTGCGTCTCTGAAGTCAGCGTGGTCCAGAAAAGTGCTTAATGTACGCTTAGGGTATCTGAAATGGATTCTCTCGTGCTGCGAAGCTGACTCCTCTACAGGAGGAGCTGGTGGGGAAATATTCAACATCTTATTGATGTTAAATATAAGATCATTAACTATGGCGTCACCATCTGGTGTATCTAGATTGAGAGCGGTCCCAGGATCAGAATCCTGATCAGTTACGTCCGCCTCATCACCCATAGATTCATCCCGCTGGGATCCAGACCATTGAGATGAATGTGAAGGCCCGTCATAACGAGCCCGCTTAGGCTGCCCGGGGCCATCGTCCGAGTCAGAGTCTTCACCCTGAGGTGTAGATGCCCGTCCCGGAGCTAGGAGCTGAGGGGGACCAGGGGGCAATACATGCACAGTGTCCGTGGTCTGAAGTACAGGCCTAGCTCGCAATGTGTCAAGAATTTGTGACATAGTGAGAGACATTCTGTCAGCAAAAGCTGCAAACTCAGTTCCTGTCACCTGGACAGCATTCACAGGTGGTACACCCTGGGACACGTCCAGCAGAGGTCCCGACTGTGCAAGCGCCGCAGGGGCCGAGCACTGCACACAATGGGGGTCCGTGGAGCCTGCCGGTAGAAAAGTCCCACATGCGGTGCAGGAAGCATATAATGTCTGTGCCTTGGCACCCTTGCGTTTTACGGGCGACATGCTGCTGGCTCTCTGCATGTGAGAGAGTCTATAGCCAAAGGGCGACCAGCGCTATGTAATACCAGTAATTGTAGCCACAAAATACTAAGATACTACGAGCACAAGAGGGGGTGAGCCCTGAGGGCTGCTTACCGCCCGCTGAACAGCGGGTAAGAGGCTGCAGAATGCCTTGTCTGGGTCTCCCCGGCTCCCCTCTGCAGCTCAGCGTGTCAGCAAGAATGGCTGCCGGCTTATGTGGAGAGGGGCGGTCCGTGGGAGTTCCCCAACAAAAGTGCGGGAACAGTGTCCCCTCTGTGCTGACTGTGAGGGCTGGAGTATGTAAAAACGACTCCAGCCCTCAGCGCTGATGCACTGGCCAGCGTCCCGCCCCTCTCCTGACTGGCAGGTCTGGGGGCGGGAACGAACGAAAGCAGGCCGCAAAAGCCGGGGACTCGAGTTATCAGCGCGGCCGCCGTAAAAGCGCGGGCCGCGCTGAAGTCCCCGGCGCACTACAAGTGCCAGCCGCGCCGCTGTTCCAGCGGCCGGCGCGACCGAGTCTAGACGTGGGCAGCGTCCCGCCCCTCTCCTGACTGGCAGGTCTGGGGGCGGGAACGAACGGAAGCAGGCCACAAAAGCCGGGGACTGTAGTTATCAGCGCGGCCGCCGTAAAAGCGCAGGCCGCGCTGAAGTCCCCGGCGCACTACAAGTGCCAGCCGTGCCGCAGTCCCAGCGGCCGGCGCGGCCGATTCCCATAAGTGTGCCTGCTTCAGCTAAGCTGAATGAGGCCATGGCACAGGCGCCGCAGCGCTGATGTCCCCCGGCGCACTACAACACCCAGCATGCTGCGGTGTGAGCGCCAAATACACGGGGACACAGAGTACCTTAAGGAAGCAGGGCCATGTCCCTGATGTACTCCGCTCCATCCAGCATCTTCTCCAGGGGCTGTAGATGGAGCACGGTCTCAGTGCCTGGAGACCGGTAAATCCCACTTCACCCAGAGCCCTGTAAAAAGGGATGGGGAAGGAATCAGCATGTGGGCTCCTGCCGCCGTACCCGCAATGGGTACCTCAACCTTACAAACACCTCCGACATAAGTGGGGTGAGAAGGGAGCATGCTGGGAGTCTGTATAGACCCTCTTTTCTTCCATCCGACATAGTCAGCAGCTGCTGCTGACTAAAAACAATGGAGCTATGCGTGCGTGTCTGACCTCCTTGCGCACAAAGCTAAAACTGAGGAATCCGTACTCCTACGGGAGGGTGTATAGCCAGAAGGGGAGGGGCCTTACACTTTTAAGTGTAGTTCTTTGTGCGGCCTCCAGAGGCAGTAGCTATACACCCACTGTCTGGGTCTCCCAATTAGGAGCGAAAAAGAAAAACGAACTATGCCGGGTCCGGCATCATGTACACTGAAAGCCTATGGGCGCCGGATCCGGCATAATGCGGGAAAAAACGCATTACAGCGACGGATTGCATTAACTGATGAAAAAACTGATGTAATGGATACATTTTTTCAACGGATTCGTCGCATTAGTTTTTTCGCCGGATTGTGCCTGACGGCAAAAAACGGACGTGTGAAAGCAGCCTTACTGAACATGTCTGCCCGTGGCTCACAAAAACAGACCAAAAATGGAATGTGTGTAAACAAAATGCCATCTACACTACCCAATATCACATCATAACGGAGTGTGGTTTCTTACTAAAAAATAAGTGTCTGTTTATAGGTAGATATCTAGTAATTGCATAAGCAGAATGTTACCTCAACCTCTGACGTAGAAATTACGTGCTCAGAGGTTTGGACGATAAATAAGACCCTCGAATGCAAAACAAGCCCTCCCCTATATCGGTCACATTCCTGTGGCTAAAACAACTAGCGACTCCAAGCCAAGCACACACACTACTAACTCTGTGTTTTTCTGGCTTGAAAACCCAATCTGTGACCTGTAGCCCCCCTAATTTATACACAGTGAAATCCGGAAAAACATCATGTACAGAGTTAGCAGAGTTGGAGCATGGCATTACATTGCAACACCGTGCAGGTTGATCTACAGATCTAAGGAAAATCACAAATATCAAAAAAAATATATCAAAATGAGTTTTCTGGGATAAAGTTTCTATTTTGCTTGGGTTTCAGCTGGGAAGTCACATCAGAGTTCCAGGCTTTCAGCCATATGACGGTGTATGGCTGCCATCTTGCTTGACGCCAGTGCGGAGCAGGCAACTACGTCAAGATATGTGGAGAAATGTTAGTTTGTCTTCGGAGATGTATTCGAATCCCCCCCCCATCCCCCGGCCATTCTCAATATGGAGGACGAGCAGGCTGGGATTGATGGCGAGGGCCGTCCAGAGGGCTACCCAGAGACATTATTGATGTGCTAAGGTGAAGGGGGGGGAATCCTGCCAGGAAGACCTAGAGAGAGTACAATGTGAGTCAGACCACACTGTTCTATCGGTCTCTAGGTGGTAAGACAAAGTGCATGGTTACACCCATGTCTGTCTCCTATTGATAAGCTAAAACTGATTAGATTTGTGCCAGTTCGCCGGTGTACCAAGCTGCGGAGGAGCTATTTTTTTTTTATTGCTTAGTATCAACCTCTTAATGGCAGTAGCATACACCAATGGTCTCCTGTGTCTCCCAAAGAAGCGAATGAGAAAAAACGCGTTGCTACGTTTGTTAAAATACCATTCAGTAACATGGACTTTACATGTACAAACTAAAAAATTCATTAGGAACCGATTCATCAAGACGGCGATGTTCACCCCTTTCTTCCTAAGGGTACGTGTGGAGTCAGACGCTCCCGATTCATTGAGCGGCATCTGAAATGTAGCCCGCCACCCTGTGCCTCATCACAAATCTTACTCCAGAGTTAGGGACTGCAGTAAGATATCAGGCAATACTGCATATTAAGAATGAAAGGAGCTGTGGTGTCATGCTCCAGCTCTGGCCATTTTAGTGGAGCAGCAGGAACTGCCAAAGCCATACATTTTTTGCAGAACAAAAATTTTGCAACTGTCAAGAGATTTACGCCAGAACTCTGGCATAATCACTTCGATGAATTGGTGCGAAAATGATACATGAAATGATAAACTCGTAATAATAATAATAATAATATCTTCATGACTGAGTTACTACTTGGAAGCATCTACATTATAGTTCAAACAGCTGCCCTAATTGTATAAATTCTGATCCTCACCCCAATGCCACCAGCTAGGCACAAAATACAGACCTGCGTTACTGAACATTTTATTCTTCACGATCACTTGGTAAGTGTTCAGCGCTTCAGCATACATCTCATTGGCTGAATACTGGGTTGCCAAGTTAAGCAGCACCTGTTAAATAATACATAAAAAAAATATGACCAAATCACCCAGAAAAAGGAAAACAGGTCTTATAAGGAATCCTATTCTTACTAATGCTGATCTACATGCGGATAGGAATTCCTAAATTACTCAGTCACAATTAAAGGGAAGGTATCGCGGTTTTTAATTTTTGTATTAAAAATAGTGATTATGAAATCAAGTATTTCTAATACAAAATGAAAACCGCAGCTTATTTAGTTATTATGAAATTCTTATTTTACTGGAGGCACTGGGGGCTGCCATGCTGGATTTGCCGTATGTGGAACGACAGTAACTCCTTCCTTTATGGCAGCCCCTGTGCATAGACTCTGATAGTCGGGCTCCGACCCCATGCCATACGTTACAGTGGGCGTCTGCTGTGACCTGGATGCGCCCCCTGGGCTATCCAGAACACAACAGAGGGAGGAGACCAGCACCATTATTGTGGAGCTCACAGCGTGTGCTGTTTGCTCCACTATACCCCTGTCACCCGCCGGGATGTGTGAGTACGGGCCGCCTCCCCTCCCCTCCTTACAGTCTCCAATGACATCCCATCCCTCCGTTCTTCCCAGCCCCTGCTCTGCCCCAGCTACTGCCGCCGCCCCTCCCCCCGCCGTTACCGTCTCCAATGACACCCCCCTCCCTCCGTTCTCCCAAGTCCCCGCTCTGCCCGCTGCCGCAGCTCCCCCAGCTCTACCCGCCGCCGCTGCTGTGTGTGTGTGTGTGTGTGTGTGTGTGTGTGTGTGTGTGTGTGTGTCAGTCACAAGGTCCCCATCAGGGGTGATTGTGAGTGTGTGTCAGCGCTTGCGATGCTGTGCAGTGAGCTTCCAGGACCTGAGAGAGGATCACATGGGAAGCATGTGCTATCTCCGGATGTTGTGAGTGTGTGCGCGCGATTGTACAGGTATGTGCGATATCGTGAGTGTGTGTGAGTGTATGCGATCGGATGTGTGAGTGTATGCGATCGGATGTGTGAGTGTATGCGATCGGATGTGTGAAATATCGGCCGGACGCAGGGGAGGATGGCATGCAGCACAGCTGCCTGGAGCGCCCACCGGAGGTCACAGGGAGGAATGATGTGAAAGGTGTGTGTTTGTGTGTGTGTGTGTGTGTGGCACAAGGTCCCCATCAGGGGTGATTGTGTGTGTGTGGCACAAGGTCCCCATCAGGGGTGATTGTGTGTGTGTGCGCGCGTGTGTGCGCGCGTACGTGCACGCCACTGCATGTGAGTACCTGTGTGTGTACCGGTGATACTGTCTGCAGGGTTGTGTATCTAATCCTCTCCTATGTGATACTGTCTGCTGAGCTGTGTATCTAATCCTATCCTGTGTGATACTGTCTGCTGAGCCGTGTATCTAATCCTCTCCTGTGTGATATTGTCTGCTGAGCTGTGTATCTAATCCTGTCGTGAGATACTGTCTGCTGAGCTGTGTATCTAATCCTATGTTGTCTGATACTGTCTGCACGGCTGTTTATCTAATCCTCTCCTGTGTGATACTGTCTGCTGAGCTGTGTAGCTAATCCTATCCTGTGTGATATTGTCTGCAGGGCTGTGTATCTAATCCTATTGTGTGATACTGTCTGCTCAGCTGTGTATCTAATCCTATCCTGTGCGATGTCTGCAAAGCTGTGTATCTAATCCTCTGCTGTGTGATATGGTCTGCACGGCTGTGTATCTAATCCTATCCTGTGTGATACTGTCTGCAGAGCCGTGTATCCAATCCTATCGTGTCATACTGTCTGCTGAGCTGTGTATCTAATCATGTCCGGTGTGATACTGTTTGCTTAGCCGTGTATCTAATACTCCTGTGTGATACTATCTGCTGAGCCGTGTATCTAATCCTATCCTGTGATACTGTCTGCACAGCTGTGTATCTAATCCTCTCCTGTTTGATACTGTCTGCTGAGCCGTGTATCTAATCCTATCCTGTGATACTGTCTGCACAGCTGTGTATCTAATCCTCTCCTGTGTGATACTGTCTGCACAGCTGTGTATCTAATCCTATCCTGTGTGATACTGTCTGCACAGCTGTGTATCTAATCCTATCCTGTGTGATACTGTCTGCTGAGCTGTGTATCTAATCCTATCCTGTGTGATACTGTCTGCTGAGCCGTGTATCTAATCCTATCCTGTGTGATACTGTCTGCTGAGCCGTGTATCTAATCCTCTCCTGTGTGATACTGTCTGCAGAGCCGTGTATCTAATCCTCTCCTGTGTGATACGGTCTGCAGAGCCGTGTATCTAATCCTCTCCTGTGTGATACTGCCTGCTGAGCCGTGTATCTAATCCTATCCTGTGTGATAATGTCTGCTGAGCTCTGTATCTAATCCTCTCCTGTGTGATACTGTCTGCTGAGCTGTGTATCTAATTCTCTCCTGTGTGATACTGTCTGCAGAGCCGTGTATCTAATCCTATCCTTTGTGATACTGTGTGCTGAGCTGTGTATCTAATCCTCTCCTGTGTGATACTGTCTGCACAGCTGTGTATCTAATCCTATCCTGTGTGATACTGTCTGCAGAGCCGTGTATCTAATCGTATCCTGTGTGATACTCCTGCTGTCCTTGGTGACACTTTAGACATTTCTGGTCACCAGGAAAATGGCTCTGCACTATGTCCCTACATGTCATTCTCTGTTGTAAACACTCAGATTAGGAGAGGGGAGGCGTGCAATCACACACAGGAGAGCAGACTCCGCCCACTTTACGGCAGGCTGTAATCTGAGCTTTTTATACAGTGGAAATTCAGTAGGATTTCAGAAGCTGCTCCCCCTAGTGTTTAACAGTGGAAAATATCAAACTTTTTATTTTTTTTTTTATATTTTGCACAATTAAAAAAAAAATAATATTTAAACAAAACATTTAAACATTATTACTTTACATTTTTTCAGTTATTATTATTTTTTTTTTTTTGTGACGATACCTTCCCTTTAAAGGAAATCGTTCAGTAGGATCAACCCTATTAAGCCATCTATACAAGCTTCTTGACCTTTGAGGAAAAAAATGAGACTTTGATATTGGTGATTCGATGTTTTAATCCATGTTTCTCCTAATACTGTATTTCCCTGAAAATAAGACCTACCCCAAATATAAGGCCTAGCAGGAGTTTACAGCAACGCTTAAATATAAGACCTACCCCAAAAATAAGCCCTAGTCGCGATTCAATAATAACGTGTCCATGCAGCTAAAACAGGTAAATACTGCAGGACACTTCATTACAGAAAGCAGACACCCCTAAAAAAAATTAAATAAAAGAAGAGATCCAGACTGTTAGGGCATGTACTGCATCGGAAACCATTAGTGTTCAGACTGGAGGACGGATCATTTGGGAGAATAGGAAAAATGAGCCCCACACTTAGCCTGATGAATAGAATCTGGAGGAAGATCAAGCAAATAAGAGGGATTACAGCAATAACTGAATTCTCTCCGTTGTGGGACAATGAAAACTGCTCTGAGATATACAAGATAGGCAAAATTAAGGAATGGGCACGTAAAGGTATATGGTATATGGGGTAAATTCTTAGCCAGGGACGTCTGAAATCGTTTACACCAATACAGGATGAGTTTAGGATATCCCCACTTGGGTGGTACCAATATAAACGGTTGGCGCATGCAGTGGTGGCTCAGGGGGTTAAGCAATCATTGCTGGTACAGGCAGACCTAGTACTGAAATATGTGTGTAGTACTGGACCCACAAGAGGAATCATATCTACTATATATAGGGACCTACTGCATACATATTTGCTTGATCACCCTGTAAACACTAGGACTAAATGGGAGGCAGAGATAGACGGGATCACTGATGAGGTATGGGATAGTGTTTTGGAATACATACCGAAATTATCAATGAGTGAACCAGCAAGATTATCCTACCTCTACGTGGTGCATAGGGCATATAGATCCCCGCTAATTATGTGTAAAATGGGATTGAGGAGTAACTCCGACTGTCCTAGATGTAATGGAGAAGGTGCCGGCATTTTCCACATGATGTGGATGTGCCTCAGGTTGGCACCCTTTTGGATAACTGTTCTTAATAGAATAGAAGGAGCTTATAGATGTAAACTTCCCAGACAACCCCTGGTCTGTCTTCTAGGTTACGTGGAGGAAATTAGAGTAGACAACAATTTTAAAATAGTGACAGCCAGACTGCTGTATGCGGCAAGGAAGGTAATTGCCAAACACTGGATGCAGGGGGGACCCACCGACTAGAGGGGAATTTGTCACATATGTTAATCATATTGTTCGAATGGAGAGAAGCATATATGGGAAAAGGAAACAACTTGCACTTTTTGATAGATTGTGGAATCCGTAGTTGCAATATGGATAAATATTAGAGTTGGGAGATGTTGGACTACGGGCAGAGATAGTTAGTTCTATACATTCCAATATATGCTATTGAAGGGTTAAAATGTAAGATCTTTGATAATGATATGGGTAATATGTATGTTGAGGGGGAGGGGATGTTGGGGAGGGAAAGCTTATAGCTCTCCTCGTTATTGCTGAAAATATAACACATGTTTTGTATACCTGGTGAAAAATAAAAATTTATCTGATTAAAAAAAATAAAAAATAAAAGAAGAGAAAAGACCCCGCCATCATACTCACCAGACGCCGACCGGGAGCAGTGGAGCGCATCAAGGACCTGCGCCAGAATGCGCACCCACACACATGAGATGGCACACGAACACACTCACCACAGCCAGCGATATTGATTGCCTCTGGGCGGCATATGGTCCTGAGACGCAGTGCAGTGGAGCGTGAGGACCTGTGGGTGGAACACATCATAGAGACAAGAGAGCAGAGAGTCCCCTGCTGTCTGGAAGCAAGTGGTATTACCAGATGTGGTGAGTGTGTGCGCGCACGAATGTATGTGCGATCGTGTGTGTGTGTGTGTGTGTGTGTGTGTGAGTGTGAGATCTGATATCTGAGTGTGAGTCGGGGGCAGGGGGAGAATGGCGTGCAGCATACATGCTGGGAGCACCCACCGGAGATCGCAGGAGGACCTGGGAGCCATGCAGACACCGGGGCTCTCGTAAGCATGACAATCCTGGGAAGGGCGATTCTGCAAGTTTGTTTTTTTTTTTTTTGAAGGGGGGGGTGTGTGTAAACCTTCCCCTAACCATGTTTCCCCGAGAATAAGCCTTACCCCGAAAATAAGACCTAGCGCTTTTTTCAGGGCAAAAAAAAATAAATAAATATAACACACAGTGTCTTATTTCATGGAAACACGGTATGTAAATGATATTTTATAAATCTGTGGGCTGGGTACAGATGTCCCTGAGAATCTGCCTTCAGAGATTATTGAAAATGAAAGGAGCCATTACCAGTGTGAGACATTAAGATTAGGAGAGCAGACTGTCAGTCCTTACATGTCTCACACTGGTAACACCCCCTTGCGATCATAACATTCATTTACATATTCAGAAAAATGTGAATTTCTCTGCAATAAGACATTGGATCGCAGATATCATTTTATTGAGATTCCTATGAATTACATGCTCATACAGATGGCTTAGGAGGCTTTATCCTACTAATAGATTTCATATAAGCAATAATGTCGCAGTTGACTTTTTCATTAGGTTTTATTATTGGGATAGCAATTTTACTTTTGACTAATTAGATGAAACATGCAGCACTCATTGTTATACTTACAGAGTATGTGAGATCCAGGTTAATGTTCTCCGGGGATAGAATCTGCTCTCTCTGTCTAACCAAAACCCTCTCCTTCCTCCCGGCTTCCTTTGCTTTCTCCAGAGCCTGTAATACAACATTAAATTCATTAACACATCACACAACAGGAGTATAACGTATATAGACAAGTTGGCATATAACCTCAGTGTACGAATATCACCTGCTTTAAATCTCCATTACTGTTGGCAATACAACTTTCTTCTATTAATTCATTCACCTTCTTCTCCAATTGTCGTATTTTTTCTTCTGGCCTAGAGGGGAGAATCCAAGACAGCACTACATTACATTGAAGGTCATTAGTTTGCCTTTTCAGTAAACCCTACATAATATTTATAAAGCCTTTGCATCACGTATTTATCAAGCTTTTCCACCAACAACTGTTTACATAGCTTTATTCCAGAGACAGATTTATCAGTAAGGGGTGCTTCACACACAGCGAGCTCGCTGCCGAGATCGCTGCTGAGTCACGCTTTTTGTGACGCAGCAGTGACCTCATTAGCGATCTCGCTGTGTGTGACAATGAGCAGCGATCTGGCCCCTGCTGCGAGATCGCTGCTCGTTACACACAGCCCTGGTTCGTTTTCTTCAAAGCCGCTCTCCTGCTGTGACACACAGATCGCTGTGTGTGACAGCAAGAGAGCGACAAATGAAGCGAGCAGGGAGCAGGAGCCGGCGTCTGACAGCTGAGGTAAGCTGTATCCAAGATAAACATCGGGTAACCAAGGTGGTTACCCGATATTTACCTTAGTTACCAGCCTCTGCAGCTCTCACGCTGCCAGTGCCGGCTCCGGCTCTCTGCACATGTAGCTGCTGTACACATCGGGTTAATTAACCCGATGTGTACAGCAGCTAGGAGAGCAAGGAGCCAGCGCTAAGCAGTGTGCGCGGCTCCCTGCTCTCTGCACATGTAGCTGCATTACACATCGGGTTAATTAACCCGATGTGTACTGTAGCTAGGAGAGCAAGGAGCCAGCGCTCAGTGTGCGCGGCTCCCTGCTCCCTGCTCACACTGGTAACTAATGTAAACATCGGGTAACCATACCCGATGTTTACCTTAGTTACCAGTCTCCGCAGCTTCCAGACGGCGGCTCCGTGCAAGCGCAGCGTCGCTTGCACGTCGCTGCTGGCTGGGGGCTGTTCACTGGTCGCTGGTGAGATCTGCCTGTTTGACAGCTCACCAGCGACCATGTAGCGATGCAGCAGCGATCCTGACCAGGTCAGATCGCTGGTCGGATCGCTGCTGCATCGCTAAGTGTGAAGGTACCCTAAGGGGCGAGCCATGTTGATCACAACTCACGTGCGGAATGGTAGGAGACCACGGTGTGTTCACTATACCATGGCCTTTTTATGGCAAATAATTACCATCTCCTCGAGACAAATGATACTGGCCCAATCACTGAAACACACATTGATTGTGCATTATCTCAAAGCTGAAAGTACCCTGTAGGACCCCAGTCTGAAAGGGAGCCTGTCCTTAGGATCAATCCTTCTAAGCCTTACGGGCATGTAAGGCAAAGGAAGCCGAATCAAATGATACTTTGATATCTGATGTCTTATTTTCGAGAAATCCACTTTAATTTTTTTTTTTTTTACATGCAAATGAGCTGTTAGATCTATAAGCCAACAAGACAAAACAATCACTGATCTCGGGGAGACCAGCCCGAGAAAACACTGCCGGCAGCCAGCGAGGGCGCTCAAGACAGTGAAATCCTAGGTACATTGCCCCCTGGGAAATATGCAAATCAAAAAAGTCTGTGGAGCCTCTGTTAGGAGTCTCAACACAGAAACCAGCCAGATATCCCTCCGGGAAGGACCTAGCCAAGGGGTGGCTCTTTTTAGGACTCCACCATAACCACCATATTAAGTGGCCCTTAGCTGGGTCCTTCCCGGAGGGATATCTGGCTGGTTTCTGTGTTGAGCCTCCTAACAGAGGCTCCACGGACTTTTTTGAGTTGCATATTTCCCAGGGGGCAATGTGCCTAGGATTTCACTGTCTTGAGCGCCCTCTTTGGCTGCCGGCAGTGTTTTCTCTGGCTGGTCTCCCCGAGATCAGTGATTGTTTTGTCTTGTTGGTCTACTAGGCATTGCTCCCACCTGGCCAGAATCCTACTCCACACTGATGAGGGGCAATACCCCGAAACAGCTGTCTATGGATGGATATCTGGCCTTGGTATTTCCCTTTGTCATAGCTTTAAACTTGTCAAAAAGTTGGATATTGACTAAAAGGGCCACTTGTTATGGTAGTCTCCTAAAAAGACCTTCCCGGAGGGATATCTGGCTGGTTTCTGTGTTGAGACTCCTAGCAGAGGCTCCACGGACTTCTTTAATTTGCAGATCTATAAGCCAGACATAGGTATCTCCAGTGCAAATTGACAAAAGCGAAAAAAGGAGCAATTACGTGCAAAAAAAAAAAGAGGCCAGAAAGAGGGAGGAAAAAAAAAAAAAAAGAGGCCAGGGGGAGAAAATAGGCCAGGGGGGGAAAAGAGGCCAGGGGGGAAAAAGAGGCCAGGGGGGAAAAAGAGGCCAGGGGGGAAAAAGAGGCCAGGGGGGAAAAAGAGGCCAGGGGGGAAAAAGAGGCCAGGGGGGAAAAAGAGGCCAGGGGGGAAAAAGAGGCCAGGGGGGAAAAAGAGGCCAGGGGGGAAAAAGAGGCCAGGGGGGAAAAAGAGGCCAGGGGGAAAAAAGAGGCCAGGGGGAGAAGAGAGGAAAAAGAAGGGAATTTTGTTTACTTACCGTAAATTCCTTTTCTTCTAGCTCCTATTGGGAGACCCAGACAATTGGGTGTATAGCTTCTGCCTCCGGAGGCCACACAAAGTATTACACTTTAAAAAGTGTAACCCCTCCCCTCTGCCTATACACCCTCCCGTGCATCACGGGCTCCTCAGTTTTGGTGCAAAAGCAGGAAGGAGGAAACTTATAAATTGGTCGAAGGTAAATTCAATCCGAAGGATGTTCGGAGAACTTAAACCATGAACCAAAAGAACAATTCAACATGAACAACATGTGTACACAAAAGAACAACAGCCCGAAGGGAACAGGGGCGGGTGCTGGGTATCCCAATAGGAGCTAGAAGAAAAGGAATTTACGGTAAGTAAACAAAATTCCCTTCTTCTTTGTCGCTCCATTGGGAGACCCAGACAATTGGGACGTCCAAAAGCAGTCCCTGGGTGGGTAAAAGAATACCTCGATAAAAAGAGCCGAAAAACGGCGCCCTCTTACAGGTGGGCGACCGCCGCCTGAAGGACTTGCCTACCTAGGCTGGCATCTGCCGAAGCATAGGCATGCACCTGATAGTGTTTTGTGAAAGTGTGCAGACTCGACCAGGTAGCCGCCTGACACACCTGCTGAGCCGTAGCCTGGTGCCGCAGTGCCCAGGATGCACCCACGGCTCTGGTAGAATGGGCCTTCAGCCCTGAAGGAATCGGAAGCCCAGAAGAACGGTAGGCTTCAAGAATCGGTTCCTTGATCCACCGAGCCAAGGTTGACTTGGAAGCCTGCGACCCCTTACGCTGGCCAGCGACAAGGACAAAGAGCGCATCCGAACGGCGCATGGGCACCGTGCGAGAAATGTATATCCGGAGTGCTCTCACGAGATCTAACAAGTGCAAATCCTTTTCACATTGGTGAACTGGATGAGGGCAAAAGGAAGGTAAGGAGATATCCTGATTGAGATGAAAAGAGGATACCACCTTAGGGAGAAATTCCGGGACCGGACGCAGAACCACCTTATCCTGGTGAAACACCAGGAAGGGGGCTTTGCATGACAGCGCTGCTAGCTCAGACACTCTCCGAAGTGATGTGACTGCCACTAGGAAGGTCACCTTCTGCGAAAGGCGTGATAGAGAGACATCCCGCATCGGCTCGAAAGGTGGTTTCTGAAGAGCCGTTAGCACCCTGTTAAGATCCCAGGGTTCCAGTGGACGCTTGTAAGGTGGGACTATGTGGCAAACTCCTTGCAGGAACGTGCGGACCTGCGGAAGCCTGGCTAGACGCTTTTGAAAAAACACGGAAAGCGCCGATACTTGTCCCTTGAGAGAGCAGAGAGACAAACCCTTGTCCAATCCGGATTGAAGGAAAGAAAGGAAAGTGGGTAAGGCAAACGGCCAGGGGGTAAAACCCCGATCAGAGCACCAGGATAAGAAGATCCTCCAAGCCCTGTGATAGATCTTGGCGGACGTTGGTTTCCTGGCTTGTCTCATAGTGGCAATGACATCTTGAGATAACCCTGAGGACGCTAGGAGCCAGGACTCAATGGCCACACAGTCAGGTTGAGGGCCGCAGAATTCAGATGGAAAAATGGCCCTTGAGACAGCAAGTCTGGTCGGTCTGGAAGTGCCCACGGTTGACCCACCGTGAGGTGCCACAGATCCGGGTACCACGACCTCCTCGGCCAGTCTGGAGCGACGAGGATGGCGCGGCGGCAGTCGGACCTGATCTTGCGCAACACTCTGGGCAGCAGTGCCAGAGGAGGAAATACATACGGCAGTCGAAACTGCGACCAATCCTGAACTAATGCGTCCGCTGCCAGAGCTCTGTGATCTTGAGACCGTGCCATGAATGCCGGGACTTTGTTGTTGTGCCGAGACGCCATGAGGTCGACGTCCGGCGTTCCCCAGCGGCAACAGATCTCTTGAAACACGTCCGGGTGAAGAGACCATTCCCCCGCGTCCATGCCCTGGCGACTAAGAAAGTCTGCTTCCCAGTTTTCTACGCCCGGGATGTGAACTGCGGAGATGGTGGATGCTGTGGCTTCCGCCCACAGCAGAATCCGCCGAACTTCTTGGAAGGCCTGACGACTGCGTGTGCCGCCCTGGTGGTTGATGTACGCGACCGCCGTGGCGTTATCCAACTGTATGCGGATCCGTTTGCCCTCCAGCCACCGATGGAACGCCTTTAGGGCTAGATACACTGCCCTTATCTCCAGAACATTGATCTGAAGGGAGGACTCTGTCGGAGTCCAGGTTCCCTGAGCCCTGTGGTGGAGGAAGACCGCTCCCCACCCTGACAGACTCGCGTCCGTCGTGACCACAGCCCAGGATGGGGGCAGGAATGATTTTCCCTTCGACAAGGAAGTGGGAAGAAGCCACCACTGAAGAGAGGTTTTGGCTGCCAGTGAAAGAGAGACGTTCCTGTCTAGGGACGTCGACCTCCTGTCCCATTTGCGGAGAATGTCCCATTGAAGTGGACGCAGATGAAACTGCGCAAAGGGAACTGCCTCCATTGCTGCTACCATCTTCCCTAGGAAGTGCATGAGGCGCCTCAAGGGGTGTGACTGGGTCCGAAGGAGAGAGTGCACCCCTGTCTGCAGTGAACGCTGTTTGTCCAGCGGAAGCTTCACCATCGCTGAGAGAGTATGAAACTCCATCCCGAGGTAAGTCAGTGATTGGGTCGGTGTCAATTTTGACTTTGGGAAATTGATGATCCACCCGAACCTCTGGAGAGTCTCCAGAGCAATGGTCAGGCTGTGTTGACATGCCCCCCGGGAGGGTGCCTTGACTAGGAGATCGTCTAAGTAAGGGATCACCGAGTGGCCCTGAGAGTGTAGGACCGCCACCACGGATGCCATGACCTTGGTGAAGACCCGTGGGGCTGTCGCCAGGCCGAAAGGCAGTGCCACGAACTGAAGGTGTTCGTCCCCGATGGCGAAACGCAGGAAGCGTTGATGCTCTGGTGCAATCGGCACATGGAGATAAGCATCCCTGATGTCGATTGAGGCTAGGAAGTCTCCTTGGGACATCGAGGCGATGACAGAACGGAGAGATTCCATCCGGAACCGTCTGGTTCTCACGTGTCTGTTGAGCAGTTTGAGGTCCAGAACGGGGCGGAATGATCCGTCCTTTTTTGGCACCACGAACAAGTTGGAGTAAAAACCGCGACCACGTTCTTGAATGGGAACGGGAATCACAACTCCTTCTGTCTTCAAAGTGTTCACCGCCTGAAAAAGTGCATCGGCTCGCTCGGGGGGCGGAGATGTTCTGAAAAAACGAGTCGGAGGACGAGAGCTGAGCTCTATCCTGTAACCGTGCGACAAAATGTCTCTCACCCATCGGTCTTGGACATGTGGCCACCAGGCGTCGCAAAAGCGGGAGAGCCTGCCACCGACCGAGGATGCGGTTTGGGGAGGCCGAAAGTCATGAGGAGGCCGCCTTGGAGGCGGTTCCTCTGGCGGTCTTTGGAGGACGTGACTTAGACCGCCATGCAGAAGAGTTCCTCTGGCCCTTCTGTGACCTGTTGGACGTGGAGGATTGGGACCTGGCTGAGGGCCGAAAGGACCGAAACCTCGATTGAATTTTTCGTTGCTGAGGTTTGTTCGGTTTGGACTGGGGTAAGGACGAGTCCTTTCCCTTGGATTGTTTAATAATTTCATCCAATTGCTCGCCAAACAAACGGTCGCCAGAAAATGGCAAACCGGTTAAGAACTTCTTGGAAGCGGAGTCTGCCTTCCATTCGCGTAGCCACATGGCCCTGCGGACTGCCACCGAATTGGCGGACGCTACCGCTGTACGGCTTGTTGAGTCCAGGACGGCGTTCATGGCGTAGGACGAAAAGGCCGATGCCTGAGAAGTCAAAGACACAACTTGCGGAGCAGAGGTACGTGTGACTGCATTAATCTCAGACAGACAAGCTGAGATAGCTTGGAGTGCCCACACGGCTGCAAAGGCCGGAGCAAAAGACGCGCCTATGGCTTCATAGATGGATTTCATCAGGAGCTCTATTTGCCTGTCAGTGGCATCCTTGAGCGATGAACCATCTGCCACTGATACTACGGATCTAGCCGCCAGTCTAGAGACTGGAGGATCCACCTTGGGACACTGAGCCCAACCCTTAACTACGTCAGAGGGGAAGGGGTAACGTGTGTCATTAAGGCGCTTAGTAAAGCGCTTGTCCGGAAATGCTCTGTGCTTCTGGACAGCGTCTCTGAAGTTAGAGTGATCGAAGAACGCACTCCGTGTACGTTTGGGAAACCTAAACTGGTGTTTCTCCTGCTGCGAAGCCGACTCCTCTATAGGTGGAGTTGGGGGAGAAAGATCTAGCACCTGGTTGATGGACGCTATAAGGTCATTTACTATGGCGTCCCCTTCAGGTGTATCAAGATTGAGAGCAACGTCAGGATCAGAGCCCTGAGCTGCGACCTCCGCCTCATCCTCCAGAGAGTCCTCATGCTGAGACCCCGAACAGCATGATGAAGCTGGGGAAGGTTCCCAGCGAGCCCGCTTAGCCGGTCTGGGACTGCGGTCCGTGTCGGAGTCCTCCCCGTGGGACCTAGATGTCACCCCAGGAGCACTCTGCTGCACCGACCGAGAGGGGCCTGGGGGCGATGAACTCACAGTGCCCGGGGCCTGTGTGACCGATCTGGACTGCAAGGCTTCTAATATCTTAGCAGACCATCTGTCCATAGACTGAACCATGGATTGTGAAAGCGACTCAGAGAGTTTCTCAGCGAAAACTGCAAACTCTGTCCCTGCCACCTGGACAGTGGGAGCCGGCGGTTCTACCTGAGCCGGGGGTCCCACCAGTGCCCGAGGCTCCGGCTGAGTGAGTGCCACCGGGGCCGAGCATTGCACACAGTGAGGGTAGGTGGAACCTGCAGGTAACATAGCCGCACAAGAGGTACAGGTTGCAAAATAAGCCTGTGCCTTGGCACCCTTGCTCTTTGCGGACGACATGCTGTAGTCTCCTCTGAGAGTGATCACTGAGGGTATATAGCCAAAAGCAAAACAATGCGGCCGAACAGAGAAAATGTATACAAATATATATATATATATATATATATATATATATATATATATCTATATACATATACACACACTTCGGCACCCAAGGGGGGCCAGCACCGGGTAACCGGTGTGACTTCCCGACCGCCCAAAGCGGTTGTGTGTCCACCAGATTCCTTGCCTGGGCCTCCCAGAGCTGTAGAGCTCGTTCTGAAATCCTCCACCGGCAGAAGTGATAGCAAATATGGCTGCCAGAGTTCTCAGGGGAGGAGGGAGCCGTGGGCGTGACTAATAAAGTGCGGGAATCTGGTGCCCCACAGTGCTCAGTGAGGGGGGAGGAGAACACCCAAGTATGCTCCAGCCCTCACTGCCGACGTCCAGTCGACCGTCCCGCCCTTACCCCTGACTGGCAGGCCTGGGGGCGGGAGTTATGGTACTAGGCCGCAAAAGCCGGGGACTAAATTTAATAACGCGGCCGGCAAACAGGCGCGGTCGGCGCGGTAGTCCCGGTCGTCACAAACAAACAGCAGCCGCTGCAGCGTCTGTAACACAGGCGCTCCATGCGCCGTCCCCAAGGGGACACAGAGTACCTTATAGATGCAGGGCCTGTCCCTGACGATACCCAGTCTCCTGTCCGTCAGATTCCCCCAGGGGCTGCGGAGGGAGCCCGGTCCCAGTGAATGGTGACCGGTTAGGATCCCACTTCTCCCAGAGCCTCTAAGGGATGGGGAAGGAAAAGCGGCATGTGGCTCCAGCCTTTGTACCCGCAATGGGTACCTCAACCTTAACAGCACCGCCGACTTAGTGGGGTGAGAAGGGAGCATGCCGGGGGCCCTGTCAGGGCCCTCTTTTCTTCCATCCGATACAATCAGCAGCTGCTGCTGACTAAAATGGGAGCCTGAGTGAATGTGTGCCTCCTTCAACACAAAGCATAAAAACTGAGGAGCCCGTGATGCACGGGAGGGTGTATAGGCAGAGGGGAGGGGTTACACTTTTGAGTGTAATACTTTGTGTGGCCTCCGGAGGCAGAAGCTATACACCCAATTGTCTGGGTCTCCCAATGGAGCGACAAAGAAAAGAGGAAAAAGGAAAGAGGAAAAAAAAAAAGAAGAAGAACAAAAAAGAAAGAAAGAAGGAAAATTAAAAGGAAAAGATAAAACTACATTCAGCGGAATATATAGTGTAGGTGTTTGTTTCCTTTTCCAAAAAGCCTCATGAAGAAAAAAAAAAAGTTCTTTCCAATGTGTCAATGCAATGGCTCCCCCTGGTGTACACTGTACTACATTAAACCTGTGAAAGAAAAAGTGACCTGTGCAAAATGCTAGGCTTGATGATTTTTTTTTTTTTAGCAAAGTTTATTTAGGATTAGGTTTCAAATGCACAAAACAAGCATACCAAGGCAAAAAGAGTACAGGTTTTATCCAATACAGGACAAAGAAGGGAATTTTGTTTACTTACCGTAAATTCCTTTTTATTATTATTATTATTATTATTATTATTATTGTTTATTTATAGAGCACCATTGATTCCATGGTGCTGTACATGAGGGGGTTACATACAGAATACATGTACACGTTACAATAGACAGACTAGCACAGGGGGAAGAGGGCCCTGCCCTTGCGGGCTTACATCCTAAAGGATTTTGGGGAGGAGACAGTAGGTGGGGTGTAGGTGGGGCGGCAGCTCTGCACGGTGGTGGGGCGGCAGCTCCGCACGGTGGTGGGGCGGCAGCTCCGCACGGTGGTGGGGCGGCAGCTCCGCACGGTGGTGGGGCGGCAGCTCCGCACGGTGGTGGGGCGGCAGCTCCGCACGGTGGTGAAGCAGTGAGGTCATTGAAGGTTATAGGCATTTCTGAACAGATGAGTCTTTAGGTTCCGTTTGAAGCTTGCGAGTGTAGTAGATAGTCTGACGTGTTGAGGCAGTGAGTTCCAGGAGACTGGGGATGCTCGGGAGAAGTCTTGGAGTCGGTTGCATCTTCTAGCTCCAATTGGGAGACCCAGACAATTGGGTGTATAGCTTATGCCTCCGGAGGCCACACAAAGTATTACACTAAAAGTGTAAAGCCCCTCCCCTTCAGCCTATACACCCCCCGTACTGCTACGGGCTCATCAGTTTTGGTGCAAAAGCCCGAAGGAGGAAAAAATTATAAACTGGTTTAAACTAAATTCAATCCGAAGGAATATCGGAGAACTGAAACCATTTAACATGAACAACATGTGTTATACAAAAACAGGGGCGGGTGCTGGGTCTCCCAATTGGAGCTAGAAGAAAAGGAATTTACGGTAAGTAAACAAAATTCCCTTCTTCTTTGTCGCTCCTTATTGGGAGACCCAGACAATTGGGACGTCCAAAAGCAGTCCCTGGGTGGGAAAATAATACCTCATAATAGAGCCGTAACGGCTCCGTCCTACAGGTGGGCAACTGCCGCCTGAAGGACTCGCCTACCTAGGCTGGCATCTGCCGAAGCATAGGTATGCACCTGATAGTGCTTCGTGAAAGTGTGCAGGCTCGACCAGGTAGCTGTCTGACACACCTGCTGAGCCGTAGCCTGGTGTCGCAAGGCCCAGGACGCTCCCACGGCCCTGGTAGAATGGGCCTTCAGTCCTGAGGGAACCGGAAGCCCAGAGGAACGGTAAGCTTCGAGAATTGGTTCCTTGATCCACCGAGCCAGGGTTGACTTGGAAGCTTGTGTCCCTTTACGCTGACCAGCGACAAGGACAAAGAGTGCATCCGAGCGGCGCAGGGGCGCCGTTCGAGAAATGTAGATCTTGGCGGACGTAGGTTTCCTAGCCTGTCTCATAGTGGCGATGACCTCTTGAGATAATCCTGAAGACGCTAGGATCCAGGACCCAATGGCCACACAGTCAGGTTGAGGGCCGCAGAATTCAGATGGAAAAACGGCCCTTGAGACAGCAAATCTGGTCGGTCTGGCAGTGCCCACGGTTGGCCGACCGTGAGATGCCACAGATCCGGGTACCACGACCTCCTCGGCCAGTCTGGAGCGACGAGGATGACGCGGCGGCAGTCGGCCCTGATCTTGCGTAACACTCTGAGCAACAGTGCCAGAGGAGGAAACACATAAGGAAGCCGAAACTGCGACCAATCCTGAACTAAGGCGTCTGCCGCCAGAGCTCTGTGATCTTGAGATCGAGCCATGAATGTTGGGACCTTGTTGTTGTGCCGTGATGCCATTAGGTCGACGTCCGGCATCCCCCAGCGGCAACAGATCTCCTGAAACACGTCCGGGTGAAGGGACCATTCCTCTGCGTCCATGCCCTGGCGACTGAGAAAGTCTGCTTCCCAGTTTTCTACGCCCGGGATGTGAACTGCGGATATGGTGGATGCTGTGGCTTCCACCCACAGCAGAATCCGCCGGACTTCCTGGAAGGCTTGCCGACTGCGTGTCCCACCTTGGTGGTTGATGTAAGCCACCGCTGTTGAGTTGTCCGACTGAATTCGGATCTGCTTGCCTTCCAGCCACTGCTGGAACGCTTTTAGGGCAAGATACACTGCCCTGATCTCCAGAACATTGATCTGAAGTGAGGACTCTTGCTGAGTCCACGTACCCTGAGCCCTGTGGTGGAGAAAAACTGCTCCCCACCCTGACAGACTCGCGTCCGTCATGACCACCGCCCAGGATGGGGGTAGGAAGGATTTCCCCTTCGATAATGAAGTGGGAAGAAGCCACCACCGAAGGGAAGCTTTGGTTGCCTGAGAGAGAGAAACGTTCCTGTCTAGGGACGTCGGCATCCTGTCCCACTTGCGTAGGATGTCCCATTGAAGTGGACGCAGGTGAAACTGCGCGAAAGGGACTGCTTCCATTGCTGCCACCATCTTCCCCAGGAAGTGCATGAGGCGCCTCAAGGGGTGTGACCGACCTTGAAGGAGAGATTGCACCCCTGTCTGTAGTGAACGCTGTTTGTCCAGCGGAAGCTTCACTATTGCTGGAAGAGTATGAAACTCCATGCCAAGATATGTCAGCGATTGGACCGGTGTCAGATTTGACTTTGGAAAATTGATGATCCACCCGAAACTCTGGAGAATCTCCAGAGTAACGTTGAGGCTGTGTTGGCATGCCTCTTGAGAGGGTGCCTTGACCAGCAGATCGTCTAAGTAAGGTATCACTGAGTGACCCTGAGAGTGGAGGACCGCAACTACTGTAGCCATGACCTTGGTGAAAACCCTTGGGGCTGTCGCCAGGCCGAACGGCAGTGCCGCGAACTGAAGGTGTTCGTCTCCTATGGCGAAGCGCAAGAAGCGCTGATGCTCTGGAGCAATTGGTACGTGGAGATAAGCATCCTTGATATCGATCGATGCTAGGAAATCTCCTTGGGACATTGAGGCGATGACGGAGCGGAGGGATTCCATCCGGAACCGCCTGGTCCTTACGTGTTTGTTGAGCAGTTTTAGGTCCAAAACAGGACGGAAGGACCCGTCCTTCTTTGGAACCACAAACAGGTTGGAGTAGAAACCGTGGCCCTGTTGCTGAAGAGGAACCGGGACCACCACTCCTTCTGCCTTCAGAATGCCCACCGCCTGCAGAAGAGCCTCGGCTCGCTCGGGAGGCGGAGATGTTCTGAAGAATCGAGGACGAGAGCTGAACTCTATCCTGTAACCGTGAGACAAAATGTCTCTCACCCAACGGTCTTTTACTTGTGGCAGCCAGGTGTCGCAAAAGCGGGAGAGCCTGCCACCGACCGAGGATGCGGTGTGAGGAGGCCGTAAGTCATGAGGAAGCCGCCTTAGTAGCGGCACCTCCGGCGGTCTTTTTAGGGCGTGATTTAGACCGCCATGCGTCGGAGTTCCTCTGATCCTTCTGAGGCCTTTTGGACGAGGAGAATTGGGACCTGCCCGCACCCCGAAAGGACCGAAACCTCGACTGTCCCCTCCTCT
Source organism: Anomaloglossus baeobatrachus (assembly GCF_048569485.1). NCBI lineage: Eukaryota > Metazoa > Chordata > Amphibia > Anura > Aromobatidae > Anomaloglossus > Anomaloglossus baeobatrachus. The sequence continues at coordinate 737,470,947 of NC_134354.1, forward strand.
GTTGGGGTGTTTTTGGTTTGGCCTGGGGTAAGGATGTTTCCTTTCCCTTGGATTGTTTGATGATTTCATCCAATCTCTCACCAAACAAACGGTCGCCAGAAAATGGCAATCCAGTTAAGCACTTTTTGGAAGCCGAATCTGCCTTCCATTCCCGCAGCCACAAGGCCCTGGGTATTGCCACCGAATTGTCGGCTGCAACCGCCGTACGGCTCGCAGAGTCCAGGACAGCATTAATAGCGTAGGACGCAAATGCAGACGTTTGAGAGGTTATAGACGCCACCTGCGGCGCAGACGTACGTGTGAGTGCGTCGATTTGCGCCTGACCAGCTGAGATAGCTTGGAGTGCCCATACGGCTGCGAATGCTGGAGCAAAAGACGCGCCGATAGCTTCATAGATGGATTTCAACCAGAGCTCCATCTGTCTGTCAGTGGCATCCTTGAGTGAAGCTCCATCTTCCACTGCAACTATGGATCTAGCCGCAAGTCTGGAGATTGGAGGATCCACCTTGGGACACTGAGTCCAGCCCTTGACCACGTCAGGGGGGAAAGGGTAACGTGTATCCTTAAGGCGCTTGGAAAAACGCTTATCTGGACAAGCTCGGTGTTTCTGGACTGCCTCTCTGAAGTCAGAGTGGTCCAGAAACATACTCTTTGTACGCTTGGGAAACCTGAAACGGAATTTCTCCTGCTGAGAAGCTGACTCCTCCACTGGAGGAGCTGAGGGAGAAATATCCAACATTTCATTGATGGACGCAATAAGATCATTCACTATGGCGTCCCCATCAGGAGTTTCAAGGTTGAGAGCGGCTTCAGGATCAGAATCCTGATCAGCTACCTCCGCTTCATCATACAGAGAGTCCTCTCGCTGAGACCCTGAACATTGTGATGATGTCGAGGGGATATCATAGCGAGCTCGCTTAATCGGTCTGGGGCTGCGGTCCGTGTCAGAGACCTCACCCTGGGATCCATGAGACACCCCGGGAGGACATTGCTGTTCCAACTGAGGGGGACCAGGGGGCAATGATTCCACAGTGCCCCTGGCTTGAGATGCCGGCCTGGACTGCAAGGCTTCTAATATCTTAGCCATAGTCTCAGAAAGTCTTTCAGTAAAAACTGCAAACTCCGTCCCTGTCACCTGGACAGTGTTAACAGGTGGTTCTCCCTGGGCCGCCCTTAGCAGAGGCTCCGGCTGAGAAAGTGCCACAGGGGCCGAGCATTGCACACAATGAGGGTCAGTGGAACCTGCCGGCAGTATAGCCGTACATGCTGCACAGGCAGCATAGTAAGTCTGTGCTTTGGCACCCTTGCTATTTGTGGACGACATGCTGTTGTCTCCTCTGAGCAATACAGGAGGGTATATAGACAAAAATCAACAGTGCACCATACAGTGTAAAGTATAGTCTATAATCATGTAATCTATAAGTACACTTCTGCACTAGTGGGGCCAGCACCACAGGTGCTGCTTACCGCCTTCGCAAAGCGGTTGTGTGGGCACCAGAAATCCTGCCTGGGTCTCCCTGAGCTTGTCTCTCCTCTCCAGCGTTAGCAGAGCTGAGAGGAATGGCTGCCGGCGTCCTGAGGAGAGGAGGGAGCCGTGGGCGTGACCCAGAAAAGTGCGGGAACTGGTGCCCCACTGTGCAGAGTGAGGGGGGTGGAGTATGCAAAGCATGCTCCAGCCCTCAGTGCTGCCGTCCTGTACAGCGTCCCGCCCTTCCCCTGACTGGCAGGGCTGGGGGCGGGAAGAAAACGAGACTAGGCCGCAAAAGCCGGGGACTCGAGTTATAAGCGCGGCCGCCGTATAAGCGCGGTCGGCGCGGAAGTCCCCGGCGCACTAACAGTCCCAGCCGCGCCGTAGTGATAACCATGGCAGCGGCGGTCAGCGCGGCAGTCCCCCTACACGAACACACTCAGCGACGCTGAAGTGTGTAATGGCACAAACGCAGTCAGCGCTGCTGTCCCCGGTGCACTAGCACACCCAGCAATGCTGGAGTGTTGCTGTGCGCGGTCCCCACGGGGACACAGAGTACCTCAAAGTAGCAGGGCCATGTCCCTGAACGATACTCGGCTCCTATCCAGCATGGTCCTCAGGAGCTGTGGATGGAGCACGGTCTCCTGTGCCTGGAGACCGAAAGGATCCCACTTCACCCAGAGCCCTAATTGAGGGATGGGGAAGGAAAGCAGCATGTGGGCTCCAGCCTCCGTACCCGCAATGGATACCTCAACCTTAACAACACCGCCGACAAGAGTGGGGTGAGAAGGGAGCATGCTGGGGGCCCTGTTATGGGCCCTCTTTTCTTCCATCCGACATAGTCAGCAGCTGCTGCTGACTAAGCTGTGGAGCTATGCGTGCATGTCTGACCTCCTTCGCACAAAGCATAAAAACTGATGAGCCCGTAGCAGTACGGGGGGTGTATAGGCTGAAGGGGAGGGGCTTTACACTTTTAGTGTAATACTTTGTGTGGCCTCCGGAGGCATAAGCTATACACCCAATTGTCTGGGTCTCCCAATAAGGAGCGACAAAGAAAATTAATTTTCTATCATATATACACAGACTTTCCCCAAAAAGGGCAAAATAATTGGGTCATGGAATTTAAAATACCAACCCCCACCCCCTTTCAAAGAAGGGGTCACTAAAAAAACAGTATTAAAATAACTATTAGTATGTGCATAGTTGATTGATTTAACTTTATCAAAAGTAAACTAAATATTGAAAATGAAGAAAAAGAAATAAACCTTTCATCTGTGTGTAGAGGTCGTAACCAAACTAAAGCATATGTTGAGAATAACGATGATAATACATGGAATCATTGTTGCCTGCAGACCTCATGTAATCATCAGTGCAGAAGACAAAGGGGTACTTTGCACGTTGCGACATCGCTACTGCGATATCGTCGGGGTCAAATCGAAAGTGACGCACATCCGGCGCCGGTAACGACGTTGCAACGTGCAAAACCAGGGAGAGAAGATGAACGAGCGTTAAACAGTCAAAAATCGGTGATCTGTGTAGTGTAGGTCATTTCCATAATTTCGCTGCAGCGACAGGTACGATGTTGTTCCTCGTTCCTGCGGCAGCACACATCACTGTGTATGAAGCCGCAGGAGCGAGGAACATCTCCTTACCTGCGTCCCGGCTGCAATGAGGAAGGAAGGAGGTGGGCGGGATGTTTACGTCCCGCTCATCTCCGCCCCTCCGCTTCTATTGGCCTCCTGCCGTGTGACGTCGCTGTGGCGCCGCACGACCCGCCCCCTTAGGAAGGAGGCAGGTCGCCGACCAGAGCGATGTCGCAGGGCAGGTAAGTGCGTGTGAAGCTGCCGTAGCGATAATGTTTACTACGGCAGCTATCATAAAATATCACATGTGCAACGGAGGCGGGGACTATTGCGCTCGGCATCGCTACAATCGCCTAGCGATGTCGCAGCGTGCAAAGTACCCTAAAGTGTAAGAACATCTGACAACTTAAATTGTAATTTTTGTATTAATAATTACTGATTATGGAATCAATTAATTTTAATACAAAATTACATTAATAGTTATTTAATTTTTATTTAATTCTATTTTTACTCAAACTCTGGGGACTGCCATCTTGTATTTGCCATGCATAATGGCAGTTACACACTGCAAACACGACAGTCCCTGTGCATAGGAGATAACAGTCGGCATCTGACCCTATCTCCTGCACTGCGTGCTGCTCCCTGCTGTGACCTGGACTTGCCCCCTAGGCTGTTCTATTAAAGCAGGGGGAGGAGATCAGTGCTATCTCTGTGGAGCCCACAGTGTATACTGTGCGCCACTTTCCCCCTGAGCACGGCGGCAGCGAGCGGTGATCTGCAGCGTGAGCCTGGTATTGTACTAATGATGTCAGGCTGCCATCACCACTCCCCGACGCATTTACTCACCTCGGACCTCTGCTCCCAGCAGCTCCTCCTATCATGCTGGTGTGACAGCAGATCCTCCTATCACCGCTCTTAGGGGTACTTTGCACGTTGCGACATCGCTACTGCGATATCGTCGGGGTCAAATCGAAAGTGACGTACATCCGGCGCCGGTAATGACGTCGCAACGTGTAAAGCCTAGGAAAGAAGATGAACGAGCATGAAACAGTCAAAAACCGGTGATCTGTGTCACGTCGGTCATTTTCATAATGTCGGTGCGTCCGCAGGTACGATGTTGTTTGTCGTTCCTGCAGCTCCACACATCACTGTGTGTGAAGCCGCAGGAGCGACAAACATCTCCTTACCTGCGCCCGCCGTCCACGGCAATGCGGAAGGGAGAAGGTGGGCGGGATGTTTACATCCCGCTCATCTCCGCTTCTATTGGCCGGCCGATTAGTGACGTCGCGGTGACGCCGAACGCACAGCCTCCTTGAAGGAGGGATTCTTCGGCAGTCACAGCGACGTCGCCGACCAGGTAAGTGCGTGTGAAGCTGCCGTAGCGATAATGTTCGCTACGGCAGCTATCACAAGATATTGCATGTGCGACGGGGGCGGGTAATATCGCGCTCGGCATCGCTATAATCGGCTAGCGATGTTGCAGCATGCAAAGTACCCCTTAGTGCTGACAGGAGGAGTGCTGAGACACCAGGCTAACAAGAGGAGCTGCCGAGAGGGGAGGTCTGGGATGAGGTGAGCAAATGCGGTGGGGAGCGGTGATCTGCAGCGTGAGCCTGGTATTGCACTAATGATGTCAGGCTGCGATCACCGCTAACCACAACATGTAATTACCTCACCCAAAACTTCCGCTCCCAGCAGCTCTGCCTGTCAGCGCTCTATGCTCAATGCGAGCAGAGCGGTGACAGAAGGAGCTGCTGGGAGCAGAGGTGGCACAGTAATATGGGCCACAGTAATATGGGGGCACAGTAATATGGGGCACTATGCCAGCTGTCCTCAATGACACTTTCCACATTAAGCATCACTTTGCAGTCATCAACAAAATGGCTCCGCACTGTGATCCTAAACTTCATCCTCCCTTATCATTTTGAAAACACCCAGAAGGGGAGGGTGGGGGAGTGACATCACACACAGGAGAGCAGATTCTGCCCACTTTTACTGTAGTTGTAAAGCAGGCTAGATGTACACTAGGGTTTCAAATTTCAGCAGCTACTCTCCCTAGTGTTTTAGACTGTAAAATATCAAACTTTTTAAATAGTTCATATTTTGCTCAATTAAAAACAAATAATACTTAAACAAATCATTAAAAACATTAATACTTTACATTTTTTCAGTTATTGAAAACATTTTTTGTGATGGCACCTTCTTTTTAAACATTGGACGTTATCTCTTTCCCTAACAGGTTATCAAGATTTCTCTACTAGGAAGCAAAGACTTACGAATCCTCATTCTTGGCCTCCAGGGGAGGAGCTGGACCTCGGGACTGCCCAAGGGGATCAAAAGAAGAACCTGCATATGGAAAAAAAAAAAAAAAAAGTCATACTTAGATGAACCACCTTCCCTAGTTATCCACAGAATGCAAACAAACGTACCACGAAATGCCGCTTTAGTGTAGCCAGCCGCACGGACAGCAGTCATCGGTCGGGCTGCTCCATCCTGCAAAACACATATGTACATATAAGAAACAAAAGAAGACGGTGTCTGCACTACAGGATCAGCTGAGGCTCTGTTCACATTGTGATCAGCTCTGCATTAGGATTTTTTGCCAGACACTGCACCCTGCCGATAGGTCAAACGTATCCATAAAGCTTCAATCACACAACCAATTCCTAAAGTCTTTTTGGCCTTCATCATGCCAGTATACAACAGTAGACCCTTTTTGGACCTCCAGAATAGAATAATGGACTGAGCTACTGACAAAAGAGATATGGGAGGAAAAACTAAAACATATATTGAGTGGTATATATTTATTATATTTATAACATTGGAAGATTCTGGATGACCTATCCCACTGTATGCAGACACAGCCACATACAGGGCAACATTCTGTTGGAGGTATGTGTCCAAAGATCCATCCCAACATATACACCTTTTATGAAAAGCTCTTAACATGTGAAGAGTCATTAGCCTAAGGGTTCATTCACATGTCAGTTTTACACGTATGAGTGCAATCCGTGTTTTTTTTCACTACTATGGGGTAGTTTGCATGTTTGTGATTTTCGCGGACCAAGTGATCCATGCAAAATTGTTGAGACCTGGCTGATGATGATCCAGGTGTCGGATCAAACTTGGCATTGAAAGTCCATGAATCTCCTCCCACCTCCAACTCAAAAATATTTCCCGGATTCGTACATTCCTTTCCCAAGAAGCTACAAAAACCCTAGTGCATGCCCTTATCTCCCACCTGGACTATTGCACCCTCCTGCTCTCTGGCCTCCCTTCTAACAGTCTCGCACCCCTACAATCTATTCTACACTATGTTGCCCGACTGATCCACCTGTCCACCAGCTACTTTTCTACCTCTCCTCTCTGCCAATCTCTTCACTGGATTGCCATTGCCCAACGACTCCAGTTCAGAACCCTAACTATGACCAACAAAACCATGCACAACCTGTCTCCTCCATACATCTGTGACCTAGTCTCCCCATACTTACCTGCATGTAACCATCAATCCTCACAAGATCTCCTTCTCTGCTCCCCTCTCATCTCCTCTTTCCATCACCACATCCAAAACTTCTCTCGTACCTCCCCCATACTCTGGAATGCTCTACCACAACATATCAGACTCTCGTTCATCCTGACAAGCTTCAAAAGGAACCTGAAGACCCACCTCTTCCGAAAAGTCTACAACCTGCCATAACCCTCAGTTTGCTATGACATCGCACGACCATCTCTACCCTCACCAATTGTATCCTCACCCAACCCTTGTAGACTGTCAGCCCTCGCAGGCAGGGTCCTCTCTCCTACTGTACCAGTCTGTGCCTTGTGTTGATCATGATTATTGTACTTGTCCATACTATGTATACTCCTTTTCACATGTAAAGCACCATGGAATAAATGGCGCAATAATAATAATAATCTGTGACAAAACAAAACGGAGAGCGCACTCGGATGCCAGCAGAGTACGGTCTGCTTTTTATGGACTGATAGGTGAAGGATTTTTGTTTTTTTTTTCTCTGAACAGAGAAAAACTGATAAAACTCTGACCAAACTGATGAAAATGTAATAAACACTGATGAAACTTGGACCCATTTTGTAGCATGAGAACATCACTGACGTGTGCATGAGCACTAAGTGGTATAAAGCAAAAGATCACTAAGGCCACTGAAGACAGTTTCAGAAAAATGGATCAATCTGAAATATTCCGACCATAATCGGCAGTATACAGTACCTGAACAGCCCCGGTCATAGGCCTTCCCATTGATGAAGAAAGGTTCACTCTGGGCTGTAACAATGAAAACATCAGACATGTAAATAGAATATTTCATAGGAATATCTAGGTCACAAGCTTTTGAAAAAGAAATTCTTGATTTTAGCAAACTGTAGAGAAAATAGCAGCCACCTAGTGATGTGCAGACAACGGTCACCTCATATTTTTGAAAGACAAATTGTAAATTTCAATGTGGAATTACATTTATATGTTTAACTTTAAAAAAAAAAAAAATCCCTAAACGGTTTTCCATATTAGATAACCCATTTCGTGCACCCTAATTATCGAATAATAATAAGGAAGTCCTCATTTTTTGGCCAGGGTGGAAAATGAAAAGTTTTGGTGCTGACTGTAAAGTCTCTCTCAGCCTTCATTGGCTGACAGGAACCATGGGTTAGTTTGCTGCTGATACTAACAATACACATTAAAAGGAGTTTTCCACTACTAATGTGAACCCCTTTCATTTGTCCTAACTCTTCCTAACTAACACTTTCCAAATATACTTCTGTTACTTACCCTGTTCCTGTAAGTTGATCTTTCTGCGGTGTGTATATTCCTGTGTTGATGCTCTGGCTTTGATCCTTCCGGTCTGGAAACTGCAATCGGACAAACTAAGCAAGGCAGTCACTGGTGGGGACAGGGCCGCCTCTCAGTGACTGACAGAAGTCTGGGCATGTATACCCAGATCATACTTCACTCACAGCCTAATGTACAGTGCGGTGCTTTGATGTGATAAGCAACGTGATGTGCAGATCATGCCATGTGATATACTATCTAATGATTGGCACATCGCAGCTCATGTCACATCAAAGGGGGTCACATTAGCAGTGGAAAGCCTCTTTAAAAACAAACGTTTGGTCCTCCTCAACAGACTATACCTCACCTACGAGATCCTGCTCCTCAATTAGTGAGAAACCAGTAAAAGAAGCAAAATAACAAAAATAATCAAAAGAAAAGAACAACCACCCAGAGGGAATAATCAACGTACGTGTACTCCCGAACGGGCATGCAAGGGAAGGTGCCGTGTCCCCAATGAAGGCTATGAATAAAATTTTACAGTGAACACCAAACACTTGCATTTCTCGGTGGCTTCATTTGGGGGACACAGCAACCACGTGATGTCCTAAAGCTGTCCCTAGGGTGGGGATAACACACATAAAAAAAAAAATACTGTTACCACAGAAATATTGTCCTTGGTCCGTTGAATGCAGCACCTTCCTGACAAGACTTGTGTCTTGCTGATGTCAAGTATGGACCCTGTAAAACTTAGAAAAGGTGTGAAGCGATGACCAACTAGACATCTTACAGAGTTGCCGAATAGACGCCTGGTGTTGGACAGCCCAGGAGGCTCCCACAGCCCATGTTGAGTGCACCCTAGCCCTGAATGGGGGAGATCAGGCCTTCACCCTATATGATTTGAGAATGCCAGATCAAAACCAGCGAGCAATGGTTATCTTTGTAGTCATTAGGCCTCTATGCAGGCTTTCTGGAATAACAAACATGGCAGCCGAACTAAATGGAGTGTTAGCACACAAGTAGCATGGCACAGCACTGATGACTTCTAGCTTGTGCAAACCTATTTCAGTAGAATGAGAGGGTGAAGGGCAGAAGGAAGGGAGGACAATGTCCTCATTAAGATGAAATGTTGAAACCTACTTAGGGAGAAAAGATGTAATCTCCTGAAACACCACCTTGTCCAGGTGCAGGATGAGACAAGGAACGCAAAACTATGGGGAAGCCAGCTCTGAAACTTCCCTACTATAAAAAAAAAAACAAAACAAAGGGCGGGGACAGAAGCAGGTACAAAACAACACTGAAAATCAAAAGGATCAGGGAAGGGGGGAGGGTGCGGAGGAGAAAGGGGCAGAAGAAGAATGGTGGCCTCATTTGGACCATTTCCTGGCCTGGAGAAAAGACTTGACTTGAGCCTTCGAAGCCAGATCTATATTAAATAGGATGGAAACGTGAGGCCGCGAAGGAAACTCAGAACCAGTCCCGACTGCAAAAGGAAGAAGAGCTCCAGCAAGGAGAAAGACATTGTGGCAATTGGACTGGTCTCACATCAACGATAATAGGCCTTTCAAGAGTGATGTTTATACGTAACAAGGAGGATTTTGGTGCTCTTATCATAGTCTGAATAAATGGATCTGACAGTACTGATGCCCTCAGTATTGCAGTTTCAACAGCCAAGTAGTTAAATTGAGCGATCATGAATTCTAATGGAAGAGTGGACCTGGGGAAATTCTGGAAGACTTCTGCAAAGTTATTGACCATGTCCAATCCAAGATAACAGGATCTTCGAGGTCAGTCTGGCAAGATCAGAATTATGGGAATCCCCTCTGACCTAATCTTGAAAAGCCTGGCTTGAAAGGGCAAAAGGTAGAAAGACGAATGAGAACGCTGTGATCAATGAATTGCCAACTTGTCAGCCGTGACCACCAGCAGATCTCCATACCCAACCACAAACCTCAGTACTTTGTGGTTTAGTTGTCTGGATGTCATTAGATCGACATCTGGAGTGCCTCAACAAAGACAAATCTGGCTGAAGAATTCCAGATGAAGTGACCACTCTCCTGATAACTCTCGCAGATTAAAAAAAAATCTGATATGTGGATCGCTGAGATGTCCAACACTCTATTTTCTGCCTAATGAAAAATTCTTGAGACCTCTGCAACGGCCGATCATCCATTCTGCCCTGATGGTTGATCTATGGTACTGCAGTGGCACTGACAGACAAGCAGCATGGTTAAACCAAAAAACTAGGTGCTGCCAATGAACAAATGACAGACAAACGGCTCTCACCCCCAATAAATTGATTAAGAGAATCCTGTTCCTTTTCTTCCAGGAGTCCTAAAAGGTGACAGAAAACTGCTCCCCATCCAAGGAGACTGGCGTCCTTCGTCAGAATCTGTCACTGAATAGGACAGAGTAGTGACCCTGATATAATAGGGGCGATGTTGACCACCACCCGAGAAACTGATGGACATGAAATGGTAGACTTGTAGACTGCTGAGCCAAGGAGAGAAGCAACCTTTCCTGACAAGACAGAAGCTTGTTCTGCAAAAGTCTGAAATAAAACTGAGTGAAATGAACGACCTCGAAAGCTGCCACCAGCTTGTCTATTGTGCGCATGCAGAGATGGAGGAGGACTCTCGCTAGTTGCCTCAAGGACCCAGATACCAGACTGAAAAGCAAGATCTCTCCTCTTCTAGGAGAAAGACTCTAACCCCATCTCCAGAAAGCATAGGCGTTGCGCCGGGACCAAAGAAGACTTTGCCCTGTTGAGAATGCACCTGAATCAAGACATGGTTCACAAGACAATCTGTAGACTCTCCAGGTTCTCTGAATAAGAAGGAGCCTTGATAGGAATGATGTCTAGGTAAGGGATGATGTCTAGGTAAGGGATTATCACAATCCCTCTAGTTCGAAGTAGCGCAATGACTTGGGCCAAAATCTTTGTGAAAACCCTAGGCACTGTGACCAAGCCAAAGGGAAGGGCCCCAAATTCAAAATGATTCTGGTTGTCTGCAAAGCAGAGAAACCTTTGCTGAGCTAGGAAGATGGAAATGTGGAGGTAAGCATCCTGAATGGTCACTGAAGACAGAAATTTCCCAAGTTCCATAGAGGTGATGACCAAGCGGAGAGACTATCCTGAAGTGGTGCCTTCTCGTACAGTAGACTTAGGTCCAGGATGAGCTGAACTGAGCGGTGCTTGGTTATGATGAACAGATTCAAGTTGAAATCCTTGAAATATTCCATAGGTGGGATCAGCGTAATGAACTCTGCTTGGAGAAGAGATGTTACGGCCTAATCTAAACTGAATCTTATGGTGGGGTCCTTGGGGGACGAGATCTGATAAGTCGGCCATGTGCCAGTGGAGAACTCTATCCTGTAACCCGGAGATGACTTCTCTGACCCAGATGTCGTTGACCGATCCTAGCCATGCATCCTGGACGAGAAGGAAACAACCACCCACCCGGGAGAAATCCCACGCATTAGACCCTGTGTTGCCATTAATCCTAGAGGTTTTATTCCCTCTCTGAACGATTGCCAGAATGGTGTAGGTGCGGATCAATCCACTCATCTCTAGTTTCATGGCTTCTGATTAAATGTTCTAAGCAGTAATGCGCCAGTCTAACCAGGACCAAGACAGGCGTGAGACTCAGACGAATATCCCTCTACGACATGACACTAAGCTAAACTGAGGAGCTGGTAGGTTAGGTATAGTCTGCTGGGAGACTGATTTTTTTTGTTAAGGTGTATTTTTACTGTCAGCCTCCAGTCAGCAGCAGCCAATTCAGGATTCCTGTGTTTCCAGATGAAGCTACTGAGAAAGGACTATAAATAACGTTTCCTGATTTGGATGTTTTGTGAAACAGGCCTTACTCTGGCATAGAGGTTTAACGCGCCTAACATTTTGTAGATTTCTTTAAAAAGAAGTCAAGAAATGGCAGCAACTTTTAGTAGGATTCTTCTTAACATTACAGTTTACTATAGTTTTGTCCCATTCTAGTAAATGAGACCGAGCTTTAAAGCGCATCAATCACCAGGATTTTCCTATATAACCTAAAGCCAGTGCTATACTGGCGCCATCATGCCGATTCTATACATACCTTTAGTGGTCAGCTCAGATGTATAGGTTTTGAAACAGAAGCAAGTAAAGTTTGTAAAATCAGCAGCTTGTTGAGTGACAGCAGCTGAGGATCAGATATCTGGGGGGTATTCATAGTTATCCTTTCCCCGTTACTTATGCTAAGTCTATTATTCAACTGTTTAACTTTGCGACTAAAAGGACCTGTGCTGATGCCATACCCATGTGACCAGAAGGGGCGGGGCCTCAGCCAATATCGCTTATACCAGGAAGAAAAATTTTTCTGTTAGTTGAGGCCTTGACCCTTCTGGTCACATGGGTGTGACATCAGCACAGATCCTTTTAGTTGTAAAATAAAACGATTGTATAATATAATTAGCATAAGTAACAGGGGGAAGGGATAACTATGAATACCCACCCTAACTATCAGCTGATCCTCAGATGCTGTCACTCAACAAGCTGCTGATTTTACAAACTTTACTTGTTTCTGTTTCAAAACCTATACATCCGAACTGACCACTAAAGGTATGTATAGAATCAGCCTCATAGTACCAGTATAGCACTGGCTTTAGGTTATATAGGAAAATCCTGGTGATTGGTGCGCTTTGAAAAGGCACAGCCATGACTAAAGGCTCTACCTTGTAAACAATGATCATAGCACTGCAGCCCTTTCAAATTGCTTAGCGAGCGGAGATGCTAATAGTCGGATCCTCACTGATCTACTGTAATATTGATGGTCTATTCTAAGGAGAAGCCCTTTAAACTGGTACTATTAAGATTCCACTGGTTTATCTACAGCAGACTGTAGAGTTAGGGTACCGTCACACTTTAGCGACGCTCCAGCGATCCCACCAGCGACCTGACCTGGAAGGGATCGCTGGAGCGTCGCTACATGGTCGCTGGTGAGCTGTCAAACAGGCAGATCTCACCAGCGACCAGTGACCAGCCCCCAGCCAGCAGCGACGCGTGGAAGCGACGCTGCACTTGGTAGCTAAGGTAAATATCGGGTAACCAAGGGCTTGGTTACCCGATATTTACCTTTGTTACCAGCGCACACCGCTTAGCGCTGGCTCCCTGCACTCCTAGCCAGAGTACACATCGGGTTAATAAGCAAACCGCTGTCCTTATTTACCCGATGTGTAGTCCAGCTACATGTGCAGGGAGACGGCATTGGCAGCGTGAGAGCTGCGGTGCTAGTAACTAATGTAAATATCGGGTAACCAAGAAAGGGCTTCCTTTGGTTACCCGATATTTACCTTGGTTACAGCTTACTGCAGGCTGCCAGACGCCGGCTCCTGCTGCCTGCACATTCAGATCGTTGCTCTCTCGCTGTCACACACAGCGATGTGTGCTTCACAGCGGGAGAGCAACGTCCAAAAAAATTAACTAGAGCTGTGTGTAACGAGCAGCAATCTCACAGCAGGGGCCAGATCGCTGCTCAGTGTCACACACAGCGAGATCGCTAATGAGGTCACTGCTGCGTCACCAAAACCGTGACTCAGTAGCGATCTCGATAGCGATGTCGCTCTGTGTGAAGCACCCCTTAGCCAATAAACTACTTACAGCAAATCCAGTTCCCAGAGGACGGGCTGCCGCGGTTCCTGGTACTTTGGCTGTAATCTATGAATCAAATTAAATACACACAAGTGACGATAATGCATAAAGATTGCTCACACGTCTGCTCTCACATTCGGGTATTGACTCTATTTTTATTGCCAATGTGTTAATCGGGAGAAGATAAACCCCTTGCATATGTTATGTGCATATCGATGCTATGGAGATGGATTCTTTATGCAGGACCCCTTTTATATTATCTAGCCTAAACTGCACAAAACAAAGAATGGCCAAGTTGACTTCAGTCTAAAAGAAGATGTCCTGATGAGACACCCTATTAAAGTATGCATGAGCTATAGGTGCTATGAGCTGCAAAAAACGATGGAACGTGTGTATCGATGCAGAAGGGGCTTTCAAGGTGTGTTATTAGCAGATATATTAAAAATTGAGATGATAAAGATAACACAACATACCGGAGGTCTCCGTCCATGACTTGTCTTGACAGCCTGCTGAAAGGCCACATCGTTGTCTAAATCCTGGAAAGACCGAGAGATAAAAATAACATAAAACACTTTGGTTTTTTTGAGTTTTCAGAACTTTTGTTGCTATTTACTTTTTCACAATTACCATGAGCCATTATATAATTGCCGTATATAATAATATAGAAAATATAAGATCGCTATTTAGTCAGTTGCAGATGGATTTTAGATGCAGATGTAATACTTTTGTTTTCTTCAGTGTGCTTTTTATTGGAAATAAATGTCCCTATCTATAATTGCAGCATAGTCAGGTATTCCTGATGTGATGTATTGTTAAAAAGGAATCTGTCTGTAATATCAAATCACCCCAACCACATATAAGGTCTTTGAAATGTAAATCTATTGACCCCTTTATATGTTGGATCTGTTGCTTCATTCTCCAATAATTAGCGTTTCCATTCATATGCAAATGAGGCCTTAAAGCAAGTTTGTCGCCAGGTGTTTGCTACCTCATCTGAGAGCAGCATAATATCAGAAAATAGACCCTGAATCCAGCGATGTATCACTTAGTTCAGTGGGTGCAGCAGTTGTGACACCTTCAGAGTTTTTAGATGTAGCATTTAGCAGAGCTGGGAAATTTGTTTCTGCCAACACTGAGCTCTCTATGTACATTGCTTATTGACAGTGAGTTGCTTATCAGAGGAGGGAGTGTGGTCCATCTATCAGTCACATGAGCTGTATGCCTTGAAGTGATATCTACTGGTGATTAAACAATCATTGTATGAAAACAACAGCATACATCTCAGAGATCAGTGACTTAGCCTCTATCTCAAGATGCGCCGAGCATCTGTGGAGAAAATCACTTGTGTCCAACGCTGAATTTCGGGCTCAGTGCGCATGACCCCGGAGTTTGGGTCATGCGCACTACTTGAATTTGAAGCCAGGACGCGTACACCCGGCTTCATGACCCAAACTCCGGGGTCTTGCGCACTGAGCCGAAATTCCCCGTCGAACGCGATGGTGGCGGAGAGGTGAGTGAGATCATCCTGTGACACTGCGTATTCATTAGCATGATAGCACGCCTACAGGGGTGTACTAATATGCTAATGGGGGCGACTGGCCAGGGGAACTAACGCCCAGGGGACTAGTGCCCTTGCTCATTAGCATACGATAAAAGATCTTTAGAAATACCTTTTCTAAAGATCTCTTTATCTATGCTCGTGTATACAGGCACAGTTAGGCAGGGATTAGAAATATGCACCCCTTTTAAGGCCCCCCTCACGGGCCTTTTTAGGCATTTATACAGTTATTCTGTCATTCTGCTAAGCAGCACTCCGCTCTAAACTGTGCTCAACTACATTGATTTAAAAATGCTAGGCCAGCTCTGCTAAATTGAGCCATCACTTCCAGCTCATCTCTGCTGCATTGGTACCATAATTGCTGTGTTAACTCTGCTATCTCGCTGTACCAGTTCTGCATAATGGAGACTCCATTGCAAGCTGAGCCCTGCTGCATTGCTACCACATTGCTGTCAACTCTGCTGTTTTGCTTTGTCTAATTTGCTTAATGGGTTACAACTCTGCTACTCCAGTTGCCACAATTCTAGCTGAACTCCATCTGTTGTAGCTGCTGATGCTGTCATATTTTACCTGCCGCTCTTAGGCTGCTTTCACACATCAGGTTTTTGCTGTGCGGCACAATCCAGCGCTTTGCAGAAAAAACGCATCAGTTTTTTTTTTTGCTGCCAGGTGCGGTGTTTCCTCATAGACTTTTATTAGCGCCGGATTGTGCCGCATGTACTTGCGTTTGATCCGGTTTTTGCCGGTTGCGGCAAAAATCGTCACTCCAGCGGCCGCACAGGACGTAGAGAGGAACGTTTTTTGCCAGTGGCAAAAAAAACGCATAGCTGCGGCATGGTGCATAATGAAAGTCTATGCACGCAAAATCCGGTGGCATTCATCAAATGCCGGAAGCATGTACCAGATTTGGTTTTTACTTCTGAGCATGCCCAGAAGTGAGAAAAACATTGCTTGTCAAAAAATCTCACTCTCTCTCTGGCCTAAGAAAATCGGTGTGAGTGAAGTGCAATAAAACATCGCATTCCACTCGCACCAATTCTAGCCTGTGTGTCAGCACACGAGCGATTATTTTCCCAGTCCTAATCGGACCGAGAAAACAATCGCAGCATGCTGTGATTGTAATGCAAGACTCTTTTGTCTCGCACCCATTCAAGTGAATGGGGCGAGAGAAAAAAATAAATAACTCACGGTACACCAGTGCACCGCACGTGCAGAGCGAGAGTCGCAATAGCCGGCAACAAAGGAGAGAAGGAGATAAATCCCACCTTCCCCTCCTCCGTGCTGGCCTGCCCCTCCTGAGAGCCTGCCTGCCCCCTGCAGCTGTGGTCCGCTCGCACGGTCGGACCGCAGACACAGGGACGCTAGCATGACACTCGGCTCCTGCTGTGCTGCCAACGCGAGCCGAGTGTCATGCGAGCATCGCAGTAGTGCCCCGTGTGGCCCCAGCCTCTCTCTCTCCCTCTCACCGATCACCGTCGCGGCACGGCTCTCACACTCCTCTGGCGGCTTCTCCTGATTTGAAAATGCCGGCCGCCCATTATTCAGTCTCGTATTCACTGCTTTCCCCGACCACCGGCGCCTATGATTGGTTACAGGCAGACACGCCCCCACGATGAGTAACAGCTGTCTCACTGCAACGAATCACAGCCGCCGGTGGGTGAGTCTATATGTAAAATAAATAATAAAAAAAACGGCGTGCGGTCCCCCCCAATTTTGACACCAGCCAAGATAAAGCCACACGGCTGAAGGCTGGTATTCTCAGGATGGGGAGCCCCCCAGCCTAACAATATCAGCCAGCAGCCGCCCGGAATTGCCGCATCCATTAGTTGCGACAGTCCCGGGACTCTACCCGGATCATCCCAAATTGCCCTGGTGCGGTGGCAATCGGGGTAATAAGGGGTTAATCATGGCAGGCGTCTATGAGACACCCCCAATGCTTAACCTGTAAGTGAAAGTAAATAAACACATACACCCGAAAAAATACTTTATTTGTAATAAAAGACAAAAAAACACCCTCTTTCACTATTTTATTAAAATCCCCAAATACCCCTCCAGGTCCGACGTAATCCACAGAGGTCCCGCGACGCTTTCAGCTCTGCTACATAAAGCTGACAGGGGCGGCAGTAAAACACCGCCGCTCCTCGGAGCTCCACGCAGCAACTGAAGGGAGTCGCGTTGTCAGCGGTGACGTCACTGAGGTAATGCCGGGGTGTGTGCGGGGATGATGATGAGTGCGGGAGTGCCAGGGTGTGTGCAGTGATGATGATGCATGCAGGAGTTCCAGAGTGTGTGCGGGGATGATGCGTGCGGGAGTGCCGGGGTGTGTGCGGTGATTATGCGTGCGGGAGTGCCGGGGTGTGTGCGGTGATGATGCGTGCGGGAGCGTCGGGGTGTGTGCGGTGATGATGCGTGCGGGAGTGCCGGGGTGTGTGCGGCGATGATGCGTGCAGGAGTGTCGGGGTGTGTGCGGCGATTATGTGTGCAGGAGTGCCGGGGTATGTGCGGTGATGATGCGTGCGGGAGTGCCTGCGTGTGCGGTGATGATGCGTGCGGGAGTGCCGGGGTGTGTGTGGGGATTATGCGTGCGGGAGTGCCGGGGTGTGTGCGGTGATGATGCGTGCGGGAGTGCCGGGGTGTGTGCGGTGATGATGCGTGCAGGAGTGCCGGGGTGTGTGCGCTGATGATGCGTGCGGGAGCGCCGGGGTGTGTGCGTGTGCGGTGATGATGCGTGTGGGAGTGCCTGCGTGTGCGGTGATGATGCGTGCGGGAGTGCCGGGGTGTGTGCGGGGATGATGATGCGTGCGGGAGTGCCGGGGTGTGTGCGGCGATGATGCGTGCGGGAGTGCCGGGGTGCGTGCGGTGATGATGGGGTCTCACCCTCTCTCTCAGCTTTAAAAAAAAATAAATAAAAAAAAAAATCGGATCCGTTTCATCAGTTTTTACACACTCTGAGACGGATCCGTTGCATCAGGCACAAACCGGATTGTGCCCGATTGCAAAAAACTGATGTGTGAAAGCAGCCTTATCACCACTGTTCCAGCTTGATTGCCTGCAGCAGCAGCACTGCCTCCTGTCTGGGGTGCATAAGGACTGCTCTTCTGAAGGAAGAGCTCTGAGGATCTTCCTATCCAGATGAGACATAACAGCAGGGTTGGAGCAGCTGATCTGAAATGTCTGATACCATATTGCACATCACCTTCTAAGTTGTAAAGTGCTGCAGAATAGCTTGGCACCATAGAAATAAAAATTAATATATGTATATATTGTTTCATTATTTTACATTGCTGCCTGTGAGCAAAATTTGGGTTGACCCGGACAATCTCTTTAAGCAAATAAGATATCTCTACCCTGCTGCTTTGTCTCCCCTCAAGCTGCAGCAGCATCTCCCTCCTCCCTGGCTTATAATAAACCTTCTGAAGGTGTTGGGGGAGACTGCTAAGGGGTCTTCATGGTCACAGTCGCAGTCCAAATCAAATCTGCGCAGATGTATGTATGAGGATAAATGACCACACAGAGACTTGTCTCTATCCGGGAGAAGCTCAAAGCTCTTCTAATCCGTATATTATAAAATACACACAGTTATTCAGTTCAACATTGTCCCCGATTGGTTGGAGATAAACAGCAAAGACCATGTAGTACGTCATCAGCCTGCTAGTGGCTTCCTAATACCAGTTTGAATCAACTACTGAATACTTCTTTATTCATTGTACATTTTGGTAGAGATAGAGTCCCAGCTTCACATGCCAGCTGGTAAGAACCAACATGTTATGAATACAAGCAGTGTGTTCTGAATACTTGCATTGTTCACCTAGTATAATTTGTTTCAATAACACATTCCAAAGGCGAATCCTGGTATGTACATCAGCATCTAAGCAATAACCATAAAAACACAGATGATCTTATTATATGGACAATTGTTTCATAGCCTGGACCTTCACAAACGCACGGTGGCTCAGTGGTTAGCACTGCAGTCTTGCAGCGCTGGGGCCCTGGGTTCAAATCAACATCTGTAAGGAGTTTGTATGTTCTCCCCGTGTTTGCGTGGGTTTCCTCCGGGTTCTCCAGATTCCTCCCACACTCCAAAAACATACAGATAGGGACTCTAGATTGTGAGCCCCAATGGGGACTGGTGGAGGAAGGTTGAACTAGATGGACCTAGGTCTTTTTTCAACCTAAGTAACTATGTAACTATGTAACTATGGGGACAGTGTTGCCAATGTATGTAAAGCACTATGGAATTAATAGCACTAAATTAATAGCACTAATGAATAAATATTATATTATTATTATTATTATGCTCTCTAGGATTTTTTTGTGATTTAGGAAGCTTCGATAATCTGTTTTCAAATAAAGAGAATTTTGTTTACTTACCGTAAATTCTTTTTCTTATAGTTCCGACATGGGAGACCCAGACCATGGGTGTATAGCTTCTGCCTCCGGAGGACACACAAAGTACTACACTAAAAGTGTAGCTCCTCCCTCCGAGCATATACACTCCCCGGATGACAAATCCAACCAGTTTAGTGCAAAAGCTGAAGGAGGACATCCACCCATAAGTAGAGATAGAGTAAAACCCGGAATAACCGGAACCTCTGTCTACAACAACAGCCGGTGAAAACACACGGAACAAGAAAGCTGCCAACAGGCAACAGGGAGGGTGCTGGGTCTCCCATGTCGGAACTATAAGAAAAAGAATTTACGGTAAGTAAACAAAATTCTCTTTTTCTTCATCATTCCTTATGGGAGACCCAGACCATGGGACATCTCAAAGCAGTCCATGGGTGGGAAATAAACAGAAACTGAGAAGTAGGCAAAACCTAACTTCACAAATGGGCGACAGCCGTCCGAAGGATGCGTCTGCCCAAGCTCGCATCTGCCGAAGCATGAGCATGCACCTGGTAGTGCTTCGAAAGGTTGTGCAGACTAGACCAAGTGGCAGCCTGACAGACCTGCTGAGCCGTAGCCCAAGAGGCACCGACAGTTCTGGTCGAGTGCGCCTTAATCCCCGGCGGGGGAGGCACCTGAGAACATTGGTAGGCATCGGATATGGCCGACCTAATCCAACGAGCTAGGGTCGGTTTAGAAGCCGAGAGACCCTTGCGCTGACCTGTGGTCAGTACAAAAAAAGGGGTGCACCGCCTAAGAACAGCGGTGCGTGACACATAGATCCGGAGCGTCCGCACCAAATCTAAAGCATGCAACGCTTTCTCAAAGCGATGCACAGGGGCCGAACAAAGGGAAGACAATGAAATGTCCTGGTTAAGGTGGAAAGGAGACACCACCTTAGGGAGAAGGCCCGGAGTCGGACGGAGAACCACCTTGTCTTGGTGAAAGACCAAAAAGGGTGACTGCGAAGAGAGCACAGTCAAATCAGAGACTCTCCTGAGAGAAATTATGGCCACCAGAAAGACCACTTTCTGTGAAAGACGAAAACAACGAAACCTCCCTAAGAGGCTCAAAGGGGGGTTTCTGTAAGGCCGTGAGGACCAGATTAAGGTCCCAGGGATCCAGAGGCCGCCGGTAAGGCGGAATGATGTGAGATGCGCCCAGTATAAAGGTGCGCATCTAGGGCCAGCCGGGCGAAACGCCGCTGGAACAACGCTGACAGAGCCGAGACCTGTCCCTTGAGGGAATTGAGGGACAGTCCTAGCTGCAGACCGGACTGTAGAAAGGACAGGATGGTCGGCAAGGAAAACGGCCAAGGAGCATGGCCGGAAGAACGACACCAGGACAGGAAAATTCTCCAAGTCCTGTGATAAATCCTGGCCGAGGAAGACTTCCGAGCCTGAATCATAGTGAAGATGACCTCGGAATGAATGCCTGAAGCCGTAAGGATCCAGGGCTCAAGAGCCACGCCGTCAATCTGAGAGCCGCAGAATTCTGGCGGAAAACGGACCCTGTGAGGGTCTGGGCGGTCCGGGAGATGCCACGGCACCTCTACGGACAGACGGAGCAGGTCTGGGAACCAAGCTCGCCTGGGCCAGTCTGGAGCAATGATTATGACCAGACGGCCCTCCATTCTGATCTTGCGCAGGACTCTGGGCAAGAGAGCTAGAGGGGGAAACACGTAGGCCAGACGGAACTGGGACCAATCTTGAACCAGCGCGTCCGCTGCCAAGGCCTGAGGATCGTGGGAGCGAGCCACGTAAACCGGGACCTTGTTGTTGTGCCGGGATGCCATTAGATCCACTTCCGGAGTGCCCCACTTGCGGCAGATTGACCGGAACACTGCCGGATGCAGGGCCCACTCGCCGCTGTCTGCCTCCCAGTTTTCTAAGCCTGGGATGTGGACTGCGGATATGGTGGACTTGGAGTCCTCCGTCCACTGAAGGATACGTTGAACTTTCGACATTGCTAGGCGGCTGCGAGTCCCGCCTTGGTGATTGAGGTAGGCAACTGCTGTCGAGTTGTCTGACTGGACACGAATGTGCCTGCCCGCCAACAGGTGGTGAAAAACTACGAGAGCTAGGAGTACAGCCCTGATTTCCAGCACCTTGATCGAGAGGGCTGATTCGGACGGAGTCCAAGTGCCCTGTGCTCGGTGGTGGAGAAAAACTGCTCCCCAGCCGGATAGACTGGCATCCGTGGTGAGAATCACCCAGGACGGGGCCAGAAAGGAGCGTCCCTGGGACAGAGAGAGGGGCCGAAGCCACCACTAAAGAGAGCTCCTGGTCTGTGGCGACAGAGCCACCAGCCTGTGCAAGGAAGAGGTCCGCTTGTCCCAACAGCAGAGAATGTCCAGCTGCAGGGGACGCAGATGGAACTGGCAAAGGGAACCGCTTCCATTGACGCCACCATCTGACCCAGCACCTGCATGAGGTGCCTGATGGAATGACGGCGGAGCCTCAGCAGAGAGCGAACCGCCAGATGAAGGGGCTGTTTGACTAAGGGCAGCTTCACAAGTGCCAGCAGAGTCTCGAATTGCATCCCTAGGTACGTAAGGTTCTAGGTCGGGGTCAGAGTGGACTTGCAAGCGTGGCGAGAGTGAGCGAGACACTCCGCTGAGAGTGAGCGAGACACTCCGCTGAGAGTGAGCGAGACACTCCGCTGACAGTCTGCACTGGATGAAGCCTTGACTAGAAGGTCGTCCAGGTAAGGAATCACTACCAACCCCTGGAGGTGCAGAACCGCAACCACTGCTGCCATGACCTTGTGAGTACACGAGGGGCCGTGGCTAACCCGAAGGGGAGAGCCACGAATTGGAAATGTTCCTCTCCGATTACAAAACGTAGCCAACGCTGGTGTGAAACTGCGATTGGCACAAGCAGAAAGACATCTCTGATGTCGATGGCTGCTAAGAAATCTCCTTGGGTCATTGACTGATCGCAGAGATTCCATGCAAAAATGCCGCACCTGACATGCTTGTTGAGAAGCTTGAGATCCAGGTCGGAAAGCACCGTCCTTTTCGGGGACTAGGAAGAGATTTGAGTAGAAATCTCTGAACCGTTCCCAGTCGGGAACTGGTACAATTACTCCCTTGGCCTGCAAGAATGCCACGGCCTGTGAGAAGGCGGCGGCCTTGGGGCAGGGGGGAGTTGACAGAAAAAATCTGTTTGGCGGGCTGGATAGAATTCTATTCTGTAGCCGTGGGAGATGGTAACCCACACCCACTGATCGAAGACGTGTTGAAACCACACGTCGCCCAGGAGGGAGAGCCTGCCACCGACCAAGGACGTTACTGGCGCGGCCAGATAATCAAGAGGAGGCTGCCTTGGTAGCAGCAGCTCCTGCGGACTTCTGAGGACGTGGCTTCATGCGCCAGTTGGATTACGGACCTTGGCTGAGTTAGTGGACGAGGCCGAGGGCTTAGAGGACGACCAGTTAGAGGAACGAAAGGAACGAAACCTCGACTGGTTCCTGCCCTGGACAGGTTTCCTGGGTTTGTGGCATGGAAGTACTCTTCCTGCCAAAAACCTTCCTTAATAATTTCATCCAGATGTTCACCGAATAGACTGGTCCCAGCAAAAGGGAGCCCAGCAAGGAACTTCTTAAGAAGCATCTGCCTTCCACTCTCGAAGCCACAGGAGCCTGCGGATAGCGAGGGAAGTAGCCGAGGCCACCGCAGTGCGGTGACAGTCTCCAGCATGGCAGACATGGCATAGGATGAAAAGACTAAAGCCTGGAAGTTAAGGCAACCATTTCGGGCATAAAGTCCCTGGTGAGGGAATGCATCTCCTCCAGAGAAGCAGAGATGGCTTTGAGAGCCCGCACTGCTGCAAAAGATGGGGAGAACGAGGCCCCCTGCGCCTCATATATAGATTTGGCCAGAAGGACAACCTGGCGGACAGTGGGATCCTTAGAGAGGTGCCGTCAGCCACTGATACAACTGTCCGGGCTGAAAGTCTAGACACCGGAGGGTCCACCCTTGGTGAATGAGCCCACTCCTTGACCACCACTGGTGGAAGGGAGAAACAGTCATCAGAACCACGCTTTGGGAAGCGTCTGTCAGGACGGGCTCTGGGCTTGGTCACAGTGGGCTGAAGACTGGAGTGGTTAAGGAACACACTCCTTGTTCTCTTAAGGTATACTGATGCTTTTCTGCCAGAGGGGAATGCACCCCTGATACAGGCGGATTGAGGTCCAGTACAAATATAATGGACGCAATCAAATCATTAGCATCTGCGTCACCTTCGGACAGATCCGTCCGAGCCCCTAGTAAAGGCATCCTCCTCGTCCTGCGAGTCGGCTCGTGAATCAGAGCTGCGGGACGAGGAAGGAAAGGGGACCCTGCGACTCCATTTTAGGAGGACGGGGACTGAGACCAGATGAAGAATCCTCTGTGAGCTTTGCTGAGCGAGCCGTAGCAGCAGAAGCGCCCTGAGAAGGGGGCTGATGCATGCTCAGCAGTGTCCGGGACAGCTGTCCCCTGGAGAGAGGGATTCTGCCCAAACCGGGGGATCAGCCACCGGAGCCGGAGCAGCTGGAGGGACCACTGATGAGCTTCCAGGCTGAGGGACCACTATGTTAGAGCAAGCATCACAATGTGGTTATGTGCTCGGTACAGACAGATCTACATGCAGTGCATAATAAGAACAGCCTTGCAGCCTTGCTCTGATGTGAGACATGCTGCAGAAGTGGGGGCTCTTGTCCAGAATGACCCCCAGCAGAGTATATAAACAGAGTATATAAGCAGCTGCACAACCGGAGGTTGTGGCTTGCCAGACCGTTTAACATAGGGACATCTCTGTGCCCTCCAGATCCCCCAGCCCAAGGCCCCCATTTGTCACAATGTGTTATGCAGACATTGAGAACGCCGAGAAAATGGCGCCGGAGCGAGGAGAGGGGGCGGGGCCTACTCTGAGAGCAGGATCTGGAGGGCAAATGAGGTATACAGGGGAGGGAATCTTTCCTCAGTGAGGAGTGTCCTCCCCTGTGCTGAACAGCCGCTGGGCGGAGCCACACTGTCCCTCTGCATGACTGACATGCAGGGGAAGTGAAACCGAAAGTAGGCCTCAGGCGAAGCCGGGGCCTAGATTTAAACATGCGGCCAGCGTGCAGGCACCATCGGCGCGGTTCTCCAGTGAAAACTGGAGAACCGGCCGGAAATGTTAACACAGTCATAAAACACACTCTCCCCAAAATATAAAGTACAAGGGACCCCTGGAAAGACCACTGTCTGTGGTAATAACGTCTCAGTACTTAGCTTGTGAGACGCAGGTGCCAGGTCCCTGGGAGGTGAGCGCTCCGTCCGGCAGGATCCTGAAAGGGCTGCGGATGGAGACCGGTCTCCTGCAAAGCAGTGAGAACCGTGATGGCTCCCAATTCAAGCCAGAGCCTCAGGGGATGGTGAAGGAGCGCGGCATGTGAAGGCTCCAGCCTTGTAAAATCAACCTTAACAGCACCGCCGACACAGTGGGGTGAGAAGGGACATGCCGGGAGTCCAGATTGGACCCGCTTTTCTTCCAAATCTTTGAAATCAAAAATCAAAAAATCAAAAATCAGAGGATGCATGTGTGTGTGTGACCTCCTGAACACAAAGCATTGAACTGGTTGGATTTGTCATCCGGGGAGTGTATATGCTCGGAGGGAGGAGCTACACTTTTAGTGTAGTACTTTGTGTGTCCTCCGGAGGCAGAAGCTATACACCCATGGTCTGGGTCTCTATACACAGCACAAAGTCTGCCAATTCCTGAAGAATCACTTACAACTCGGTGACCTGAAATGAACCCCAACCAATCAGACTGGAAATATATCCATAATAAATTCTGATATAATAATCTATAGTGGAAACCTCCTGTAAAATGTCCTTCAGTCACAGACCATGATTGTATTGCAGCTCCCCAAATCTTGCACTATAGCACACAGGAAAGAGATTGGAAAAAAACAAACAAACCAAACAACATAATCTTAATCTAACCTCGGTGTCGTAGGTTGGATTGTAATCATTGTAACCAGAATATAAATCCTCTTCATCCTCCTCTGTTGCCAAATGAACATGTCGCATCGTGAAGGCAGCAAACGGGGTACTTGAGGTATGAAAACTGTATGGTAACAAAAAAGGTAAAATGCAAGTTATTTGTTAAGAATGACAGCTAAAGGGAATCTGTCAGCAGGTTTTTGCTACCTCATCTGATTGCAGCATGATGTAGGGAAAGAGATCCTGAGTTCAACCATGTATCACTTATATTACTGGGTGCAGCCGTTCCTGCTGAGACCCACTAATGATAAAGATAAAAGGCTTAAGCTAACAATTGCAGGTTAAAAAAAAAAAAAAAAAGACAGATAACAGATGCAGGACTCAGTTTTCTGCTTTAACTCTTGGAGCATGCTGTCTTCAGACTACATTGCAGAAACATGCTGACAGAGTCCCTTTAATGGCAGGGATAATAAAGGACAGCTCTGTAAGACCTCATTCACACAGTGAAATCAATATAGAAAACTCTATTGCGGGCTTTACACGCTACGATATCGTTAATGAATTATCGCCGGGGTCACGGTGTTTGTGACGCACATCCGGCGTCATTAACGATATTGCAGTGTGTGACACTTATGAGAGACCTTAAACGATCGCAAAAGCGGTCAAAATCGTTTGCCGCGGAGAGGTCGTCCTGAAACAAAAAATCGTTTTCTTCTCATTAGCGATGCTGTTCCTCGTTCCCGAGGCCGCACAAATCGCTGTGCGTGACACCGCAGGAGCGACGAACATCTCCTTACCTGCGTCCACCGGCAATGCGGAAGGAAGTAGGTGGGCGGGATGTTACGTCCCGCTCATCTCCACCCCTCCGCTTCTATTGAACGCCTGCCGTGTGACGTCGTGGTGATGCCGCATGAACTGCTCCCTTAGAAAGGAGGCGGATCGCCGGCCAGAGCGACGTCGCAGGGCAGGTAAGTGCGTGTGACAAGGGTAAGCGAGGTTGTGCGCCACGAGCAGCGATTTGCCCGTGTCGCACAACCTACGGGGGCGGGTACGATTGCTTGCGATCTCGCTAGCGAGATCGCAGCATGCAAAGCCCGCTTATGTCCAATCTGTGCTGACACTATCAGGCTATGTACGGACACGCTCATTGGCAAAGGAAAGGGAACAGCAATTTGGCAATTCATTCATATAATTCCAGGAGAAATTACAATAGACAACAAAACCCAGAATTCTAAGAAAAAGATGTTCCAGAACAGTTCTTTTACAAGGAATATCTATATCTATATATATAATTGCCTTATTCTGTCTGTCTGTCTGTCTGTCATGCTCCAAAATTGTGTCCTTACGGTGACACAAAGCTGATTGGCCGCTGGGCTCGCCATGGCCCCGCCCCCCCCCCCACGGATTGGCCTCTCGCCCCGGCTCTCTGCAGGCCCCGCCCCCCTCACGCAATGCACGCTCGCTCTTGCCCAACTGACACGTAGCTCCGACTCCCAGGTGAGTACACACACACACACATCAGATCACACTCACTCTCACACACACCTCACACATCACATCCATACACTCACAACATCCAGGGATATCGCTTGCTTCTACACCGGCTCCGTCACGATCCCAGCAGCGCCAGACATAACCTTGCGATGCTGGGATCTTCACGGAGCCCGTGAACGCTGTTAACCATTATACACATCGGGTAACTAAGGTCCCTTGGTTACCCGATGTGTATCATAGTTAACAGTGTACACCGGCTCACACTCACTCTCACACACACCTCACACATACATCACATCGCATCCACACACTCACAGCATTGAGCGCTCGCCTCGGCCTGGCCCCGCCCTCCGCATGGATTAGCCGATTGCCCCGGCATTCCGCACGCATCACCCACTCAAGCGTACACCGGCTCCCGGTACACATGTGCAGGGAGTCGGCATACGCTGACGCCTCGCCCGCTCGCCCCCGCCACACGTTGGCACACTCGGCCCCGCCCCCGGCGGACATAACCTTGGGAGGAGAGAGGCTGATGCTGGGAGGAGAGAGGCTGATGCTGCGGGCAGAGAGGCTGATGCAGCGGGTAGAGAGGCTGATGCTGGCGCAGCATGGCGGATGGAGCACGTTTGGGAGTGCGCAGCATGGCGGATGGAGCACGTTTGGGAGTGCGCAGCATGGCGGATGGAGCACGTTTGGGAGTGCGCAGCATGGCGGATGGAGCACGTTTGGATGGAGCACGTTTGGGAGTGCGCAGCATGGCGGATGGAGCACGTTTGGGAGTGCGTAGCATGGCGATGGAGCACGTTTGGGAGTGCGCAGCATGGGGGATGCAGCACGATGAAGAGTGCGGAGTATGGCGGATGGAGCATGTTTGGGAGTGCGCAGCATGGCGGATGGACCACGTTTGGGAGTGCGCAGCATGGCGGATGGAGCACGTTTGGGAGTGCGCAGCATGGGAGATGGAGCACGATGGGGGTACGCAGCATAGGGGATGGAGCACGATGGGGAGTGCGCTGCATGGGGGATGGAGCACGATGGGGAGTGCGGAGTATGGCGGATAGAGCACGTTTGGGAGTGCGCAGCATGGCGGATGGAGCACGTTTGGGAGTGGGCAGCATGGCGGATGGAGCACGTTTGGGAGTGCGCAGCATGGCGGATGGAGCACGTTTGGGAGTGCGCAGCATGGCGGATGGAGCACGTTTGGGAGTGCGCAGCATGGCGGATGGAGCACGATGGGGAGTGCGCAGCATGGCGGATGGAGCACGATGGGGAGTGCGCAGCATGGGGGATAAAGCACGATGGGGAGTGCGCAGCATGGCGGATGGAGCACGTTTGGGAGTGCGCAGCATGGCGGATGGAGCACGTTTGGGAGTGCGCAGCATGGCGGATGCAGCACGATGGGGAGTGCGGAGTATGGCGGATGGAGCACGTTTGGGAGTGCGCAGCATGGCGGATGGAGCACGTTTGGGAGTGCGCAGCATGGGAGATGGAGCACGATGGGGGGTGCGCAGCATAGGGGATAGAGCACGATGGGGAGTGTGCTGCATGGGGGATGGAGCACGATGGGGAGTGCGGAGTATGGCGGATGGAGCACGTTTGGGAGTGCGCAGCATGGCGGATGGAGCACGTTTGGGAGTGCGCAGCATGGCAGATGGAGCACGTTTGGGAGTGCGCAGCATGGCGGATGGAGCACGTTTGGGAGTGCGCAGGATGGGAGATGTAGCACGATGGGGGGTGCGCAGCATGGGGGATGGAGCACGATGGGGAGTGCGCAGCGTGGCGGATGGAGCACGTTTGGGAGTGCGCAGCATGGGGGATGGAGCACGATGGGGAGTGCGCAGCATGGCGGATGGAGCACGTTTGGGAGTGCGCAGCATGGCGGATGGAGCACGTTTGGGAGTGCGCAGCATGGCGGATGGAGCACGTTTGGGAGTGAGCAGCATGGCGGATGGAGCACGTTTGGGAGTGCGCAGCATGGCGGATGGAGCACGTTTGGGAGTGCGCAGGATGGGAGATGTAGCACGATGGGGGGTGCGCAGCATGGGGGATGGAGCACGATGGGGAGTGCACACCTCCCCCCAACACACAAACGCGCGCGCGCACTGCACAACACACCACACACACACACACACACACACACTGGGAACCACAAACAACTGCCCTACACAGACACCCACACACAGACAACGCTGCACACAAATATACGCACATACCGCACAACACACACATTGCACAAAACATACCTCCCCCCAAAACACACCACACACACACAAACCGCGCAACACACACACACACAACGCTACAGACACACAGCGCTCCACAAACAACGCAACACACAAACAACACCGCTCTCACCCCCCGTCACACCCAGACAACACCCAGAACATGTACAGCGCCCTACAAAAACACTTGGTAACTACACACAACAACACATTATATATATATATATATATATATATATATATATATATATATATATATATATATATATATATATAAACAAAAATCATACATGAACTACACAATACGTAAATTCTAGAATACCCGATGCGTAGAATCGGGCCACCTTCTAGTATATATATAATTGCCTTATTCTGTCTGTCTTGCTCCAAAATTGTGTCACCGTGACAGTGTCGTTACAGTGACAACTGTCGGATTGGCCACTGGGCTCGGCCTGGACCCGCCCCCCCACGGATTGAGCGCTCGCCTCGGCCTGGCCCCGCCCTCCGCATGGATTAGCCGATTGCCCCGGCATTCCGCACGCATCACCCACTCAAGCGTACACCGGCTCCCGGTACACATGTGCAGGGAGTCGGCATACGCTGACGCCTCGCCCGCTCGCCCCCGCCACACGTTGGCACACTCGGCCCCGCCCCCGGCGGACATAACCTTGCGATGCTGGGATCGTGACGGAGCCGGTGTACGCTGGTAACCATGATACATATCGCTTAACTATAGGAAGCGCTTCCCTTAGTTACCCGATGTGTATCATGGTCACCAGCGTACACCGGCTTCCGGTACACATGTGCAGGGAGCCGGCATACGCTGACGCCTCGCCTGCTCGCCCCCGCCACACAGTGGCACACTCGGCCCCGCCCCCGGCGGACATAACCTTGCGATGCTGGGATCGTGACGGAGCCGGTGTACGCTGGTAACCATGATACACATCGGGTAACTATAGGAAGCGCTTCCCGGCATACGCTGACGCCTCGCCCGCTCAGCCCCGCCCCCGGCACACGTTGCCACGCTCAGACCCGCCCCCGGCGGCCCCAGCATGGGGGATGGAGCACGATGGAGGGTGTGCAGCATGGAGGATGGAGCACGATGGAGGGTGTGCAGCATGGAGGATGGAGCACGATGGGGGGTGTGCAGCATGGAGGATGGAGCACGATGGAGGGTGTGCAGCATGGAGGATGGAGCACGATGGAGGGTGTGCAGCATGGAGGATGGAGCACGATGGAGGGTGTGCAGCATGGAGGATGGAGCACGATGGAGGGTGTGCAGCATGGGGGATGGAGCACGATGGAGGGTGTGCAGCATGGGGGATGGAGCACGATGGAGGGTGTGCAGCATGGGGGATGGAGCACGATGGAGGGTGTGCAGCATGGAGGATGGAGCACGATGGGGGGTGGAGCACGATGGGGGGTGTGCAGCATGGAGGATGGAGCACGATGGGGGGTGTGCAGCATGGAGGATGGAGCAGATGGGGGGTGTGCAGCATGGAGGATGGAGCAGATGGGGGGTGTGCAGCATGGAGGATGTAGCACGATGGGGGGTGTGCAGCATGGGGGATGGAGCACGATGGGGGGTGCGCAGCATGGGGGATGGAGCACGATGGGGGGTGCGCAGCATGGGGGATGGAGCACGATGAGGGGTGCACACCTCCCCCCAAAACAAGCGCACCGCACAACACACCACACACACACTGGGAACCACAAACACCTCCCTACATAGACACACACACACACACAGACAACGCCGCACACACAACACCCAACACACAAACACCGCGGCATACATAAATATACGCACATACCGTGCAACACACACATACTGCACAAAACATACGTTAGAATCGGGCCACCTTCTAGTTAGGTTATATTACTAAAGTCTCTCTCTCCCCCTCTCTCTCCTGAATTTGCAGGCTGTCAGGTCGATTTCCACTGACTCCCGATCACATGTCTCCAATGTGCCCGCCCATAAACTGCAAATGAAAGGATCCTGTAAAATAACACTTGCGTTTGCACACGTTCAACACTAAGGCTATGTGCGCACGTTGCGTATTGCATGCAGTTACGCTGCGTTCTGCACCGCAGCGTAACTGCATGCATCCTGAGTCCCCAGCATAATCTATGGAGATTGTGCATGAGACGTGCGCACATGGCGTATTAGAGCGCAGCGATTTGGCTGCTGCCAGAATCGCTGCGTTCTAAGAAGTGACATGTCACTTCTTTCGTGTGCTTTGCCTGCTGTCTATAGGGAGAGGCAGCATGCAGAGCGCACGAATTCTGCAGGCACCATGCGCTTCACAACGGAGCTTGTCAGCTGCGCTCTGAAGCGGACCTTTTGTGTGCGGTGCAGAGCGCACACGTGCGCACATAGCCTAAATAACAGGATCCATTGATATGCCCTTTGCGTTTTTTTTTTTTTACTTTCCTCAAAAGAACGCTGACGTGAAAACAGCCTTTAGGTGAGACCTCCATCGTGTCGCTGAAGCGGTTTTTATTTTTAAAATCAGATCTTATTTTTATTGACGAACCACATCTCAATACAAGAGAACAGTAGATTATGATTTTAAAAGAGAAAACACAGTAGATTGACAATAAATGGCTTCACCCAACCACTAACCATGAGTGGGAAAAAGATGGTGTTCTCATTCATAATCTATGAGAAAAGGACAAGAAAGCAAAAAATCTGCCGGGGTGTGTAAACTTTTGAGCACAACTGTACAACTACTGATTACGTATTTACTTACTATAGGATATAGGCTCAATTTTTAATTTTTTTGAGATGGGTTTCATTTTTTTTTTTTTTTTTTTTTTTTTTTTTAGGGATTTAACATTAGATGAAAATAAACGATATTTCCTGATGGGGGTCACCGCTCCAGACTCGTCCCCGTCCTCCATGGCCCATTGTTTGTGATTTGGGGCCCCCTGGGTCTGGGTGAGACCCCAGGATCCACAGGCTGCACATCTGGCTGCGATGCTCCGTGTACCACAGCCTGGAGTATCTCAGCACCGTCGCCCCCTGTGAAGCCATAATCTGATAATCCGGCCCCTTTTGGTGGGCACAGTGCAGACTGGGATGAGGAGCCAGCGGACCTGTCACCACTGCGCTGACACTTGCCCCTTTCCCTGCCGGTGACTGCTCGCACTCTACAAGGAGATGATGGGAGCCAGCACAGGACACAGGTCCTGCTCAGTGTGTGATCACGTGACAGCAGCCTCTGGGGGGTGGCACTACAAGTCCCAGCACGCCCTGCCTCTCCCGCTCTCCGCCGGTTTCCCTTTTACCTGAGATCCCGCGCCTGGTGCTGACATCAGTTTGTTGATGCCAACGAAAGCTCCAAGGGGATGATTCCCAGCATGCACAGCGCACTGTATCATCGTGCTCTGATTGGCCAGCGGCTGATCCCGTGACTCTAGTCAGACAGACCCTGCATACGCCACTCTTGTTGCTGGGTAACGGGGAAGCAAACTGAAAGAGCCAATGAAACGAGAGGAGGCGGGGAAAGACTGGGAGCACGTGGGTGGAAGTGGGCGGGTTCAGGTTTCTTTTAACTTCCCGCCTTTTTATTACGCATGCGCTGTGTAGTGCTCTGCAGGACGCATGCGCATTGAGGAATAGTGCAATATTACTTATGGCCAGGACTGCGCCCCTTCACCTGTATACAGAGGACAAATGCTGTTACCTCATTTCTCCGGGCGCTATGGCAACCACGTACCTCATCCGCTCTGGGCCTAGTTATTTAACCCCTTAGTGACTGGGCCATGTTTTTCCAAATCTGACCAGTGTCACTTTATGAGGTAATAACTCTGGAAGGCTTTTTCATTTCCCGGTGATTCTGACATTTTTTTTTGTTTATTCGTGACAGTTTATGTTTTATGTTAATGCTAAATTTAGTTTGTCGTGTTTTGCGTTTATTCATAAAAATATGAGAAATTTTACAAAATCTTCTAATATTTAGCAATTGGCAAACTGCGATTAATTATCCGGATATCACACCACACAAACAACCGTTCATAAATAGCATTTCCCCCGTGTCGGCCGTACATCAGCCCCATCTGTAATATGCGCAGATTGTATCAGTGGTTTGTCATTTATTTATTTTTTTTCAAGGAAATTTTAAAAAATTTATTTTTTCTGAAGTGATTTTGGGGGACCTATATATTGGGAACACTCCAAAAGTGGCGCCATATTTCAAAGAGTGCCCCTCAATATGTTCACAGCTGCTGTCAGGTCGTTTATTAAGGCTACTTTCACACTTGCGTTCAGCGGAGTCCGTCACTATGGAGAATGGCGCAGTCCGTTAACGCACTGCGCTATTCTCCATACACT
Organism: Anomaloglossus baeobatrachus; assembly: GCF_048569485.1. Classification (NCBI taxonomy): domain Eukaryota; kingdom Metazoa; phylum Chordata; class Amphibia; order Anura; family Aromobatidae; genus Anomaloglossus; species Anomaloglossus baeobatrachus. The sequence goes on from NC_134354.1 coordinate 737,504,377, forward strand.
TGTATGGACGACGCACTGTAACGCAAGTGTCAGCGTTGCATCCGCTGGACGATGCAGCGTCGTTATTTTGACACAGCGTTGGGCGGAAGGAACTCTGCATGTAACGTTTTTTTGAGCAGCGCAATCTGTAGGATTTCACTGCGCATGCTCTTTTTTTTTTTTTAAAAATCACAAACTTTATTTTGTCTCTCGGTGGCCGAACGTTCAGCTGAGCGCCCGCCCGCCGGCATGTGACAACTCTCAGCTGAGCCACCGGCATGTGACAACTCTCAGCTGAGCCACCGGCATGTGACAGCTCTCAGCTGAGCGCCCCGGCCACCGGCATGTGACAGCTCTCAGCTGAGCACCCCGGCCACCGGCATGTGACAGCTCTCAGCTGAGCGCCCCGGCCACCGGAATGTGACAGCTCTCAGCTGAGCGCCCCGGCCGCCAGCATGCCCGGCCGCCGGCATGTGAGAGTGCTCAGCTGAGTGACCGGACGCCGGCATGGCCGGCCGCTGGCATGTGAGAGCGCTCAGCTGAGCGCCCGGCAGCCGGCTATTGAGAGCGATCAGCTGATCGTTCACAATAGTCTGCTGCCGGTAAAACTGTAAAGAAGAAAAAATAAAAAAAAAAAAGCTTTCCGTTGTTTTGTACGATCCGTAGCATCTGTTGTGCCACTATATGCAACGCATCCGTTGCATCCGTCACACAACGCAATGCTATGGAAGCTGTCCAACGCAAGTGTGAAAGTAGCCTAACCCTTCCAGCGCTTTCAGGAATTAATGCAGTGTGGCTGCAAGGGAAGGAAAATGTCATTCCTACCACCTACATGTTGCCAAGATCTGAACAGGCCCCTATAGCCGGCAGGCTCTAACGCCCATTTCGCACTCCGTTCAGTGGTCCCGTCGGGGCTTCTGTCGCGGGCGGAGGAGGGGACGCCGCGCTCTCCCACTGCTCGGGTCCGGCTGGCACTGCGGCTGCTGCGGCCTGCCACTGCTCGGTGGCTCGAGCGACGGGCCGGATCCCGGGGACTCGAGCGGCTCTCCTCGCCCGTGAGTGAAAGGGGGTTTTTGGGTGTGGGGATTGTTTATTGTCCGTGACGCCACCCACGGTTGTGGTGATTTGTTGACACCACCGCTGCTCTGTATGGGGATCCCGGGAAGGATGGTATGGAGCAGCCAGTTGTTGTGTTGCCCCTCCGTGGGTAGGGGTTGGTGATCCCGGGGTCCAGTGATGAGGTGGGTGATGCAGGGCTTGGTGGACGCGGGGGCAGCGCTGTGCCTTGCGGCACTGTGGTACTCACTCAGCCTGAGACGATGACACAGGTCTCGGTAAGACACACGGCTGGAAGGACGGTTCCCACAGACGGCTGCACTTGCTTTCCCCAGTAGGTGACGGTGACGGTCCCTCTGTCCTGCACCTATGATGATAATGGTTGCGATGGGTTCCCACCGGTAACCCGCTCCCTGGCTTGGATATGGGCCTGAGGAGCCCTACTTTGCCCGCAGGCGCTGGCCCTGAGAAACTGGTGCCCTGGCGGTGGCGGTGTCTCTCCGTTGCGGTTGGACTGTTGCCTTCAATCGGGACTTGGTTGTTAGGAGACAGACGTCCCCTTCCCTGACGGATTTGGCAAATTATGGCGACTCCTAGCCTTGCCGGGATCCGAAAGGCCCCTGCCCTGGTGCTGACTGTTCTTCGTATACTGCTCCAGACCGCCGGGCCACCACCCGTCCGCGGTCCTTCCAGCAACCTCCGAGCAGTCCCCCTGCAGACTATCACCGCCGTCTGCTGACCTTGCTGTCACCGTCCAGGGCACACATCCGGACTAGCTTCAGGCTTTCTTAACTGTCACTTTTTACTCCTTCACTCAAGCTCCTCTACCACTTCCTCCTCCTTCACTCCCCTAGCTTGAACTGCCTGGTTCTCCCGCCTCCAGGGCTGTGAACTCCTCGGTGGGCGGAGCCAACCGCCTGGCCCACCCCCTGATGTGAACATCAGCCCCTGGAGGAAGGCAACAAGGATTTTAGGTTAGCCTTGGTGTTCCTAACTGGGGTGTAGGGTGTGGTGGTGTTGTGACCTGTGACCCCTGGCTTGCCCAGGGCGTCACACTTCCGTCTGAACCCCCCTCAAAAGGGGTTTCGGATATACGCTCCGACGGAGCCATTGGCTATAATGTTGCAGATGGAGTCACCATGTGCTCTATTGTGCACCATTTCCGGAAGTATACGCTTACTGAAGGTGGACACCCGGACATAGCAGACTGCATCTGGGTGTCCGCCACCAGTATGTGTATACTCCTGAAAATGGTGCACAACAGAGCAACCGGTGACTCCGTCTGCACCATTAGGGCTCGTGCACACGTTGCGTCGTGTCACTGCAGAAAATTCGGCAGCGATTTGACAGCACATGTGCGATTCAAGTCGCTGCAGAAACACTGCTTCATGGATGCAGTGTTTCTGCAGAAAAAATGCCGATTTCATGCGCTCTGGATGCTGCCTCTCCCATAGACAGAGTGGGAGCAGCTTCCAAAGCGCACTAAAGAAGTGACATGCTGCTTTTTTGAACGCACTAATTTGGATCAAAATTTCAGCATGCAAATCCCTGCGTTCAAAAAAGCATTGTGCGCACGGATTATGCACAATCTACATAGATTGTGCAGGGGACGCAGGACGCATGCATTTACGCTGCAGTGCTAGACGCAGCGTAAATGCATGCAATACGCACACGTGCGCACATGCACTTCTAGTCAATGGCCCCATCAACGTATACGTCCAAAACCCATTTTGCGGGGGGTTCAGATGAAAGCTCCAACGGGACCAGTGAATGGATATCGGAATGCAGTGTGAAAGGTCCCTGAGGCAATTATTTGGCCGGAAATTGCCATGGCAACCATTAGGACCCCACAATCATGATTCCAGGGTGTGATGGAGTGAAAGAGGGTAACCCACACTCTGTTAGCCATCTAGATGCCGTAGTCACAGAAGCATTTAAAGTATTAATCGGCCATGGTCGGTACCAACACCGATCGTGGCTGATGCAGCAAGGCGTACAGCTGACGGCTGCAGCATTTTCTCCCATCCCACTCATATCTATAGAATATAAGTCCACAAGGGTCCTCTTCCCTCTGTACCAGTCTGTTTATTGTAACTTGTATATGTATTCTGTATGTAACCCCCTTCGCATGTGCAGTACCATGGAATTGTGCTCTATAAATATATATTAATAATAATATCTCAGGTCAGTAAAAAGACGTATTGGTGGTCACCACAGTATTAGGTCCTTGCCATCGACCCCTCAAATCAATTACCATTTTTGCACCTTTATTTTTCCTCTTCTTCTATGAGCCGTATCTTTTTTTTGCAGGACAAGTTGTAGTTTTCAGGCTGCTTTCACACATCAGTTTTTTGCAATCAGGCACAATCCGGTTTGTGCCTGATGCAACTGATCCGTCTCAGATTTTGTAAAAACTGATGCAACGGATCCGGTAAAAATCAGATCTATTTTTTTTTTTTTTAATTCTGCTGAGAGAGAGACCCCATCATCACATCATCACCGGCACTCCCGCACGCACCATCACCGCACATACACCGGCACTCCCGCACGCACCATCACCGCACATTCACCGCCACTCCCGAACGCACCATCACCGCACATACACCGCCACTCCCGCACGCACCATCACCGCACATACACCGGCACTCCCGCACGCACCATCACCGTACATACACCGGCACTCTCGCACGCACCATCACGGCACATACACCGGCACTCTCGCACGCATCATCCCCGCACACACCCTGACATTACCTCAGTGATATCTCCGCTGACAGCGCGACTCCCTTCAGTTGCTGCGTGGAGCTCCCGGGAGCGGTGGTGTTTTATTGCCGCTCCTCTCAGCTTCATGTAGCAGAGCTGAAATCGTCGTGGGACCTCTGTGGATTATGTCGGACCTGGAGGGGTATTTGGGGATTTTAATAAAATGGTGAAAGAGGGTCTTTTTTTGTCTTTTATTCCAAATAAAGTATTTTTTCGGGTGTATGTGTTTATTTACTTTCACTTACAGGTTAATCATTGGGGGTGTCTTATAGATGCCTGCCATGATTAACCTTTTATTACCTCGATTTCCACCGCACCAGGGCAATTCGGGATGAGCCGGTTAGAGTCCCGGGACTGTCGCATCTAATGGATGCGGCAATTCCGGGTGGCTGCTGGCTGATATTGTTAGGCTGGGGGGCTCCCCATAACGTGGAGCTCCCCATCCTGAGAATACCAGCCTTCAGCCGTGTGGCTTTATCTTGGCTGGTATCAAAATTGGGGGGAACCACACGCCGTCTTTCTTTAATTATTTATTTATTTTACTGCACGATATAGACACGCCCACCGGCGGCTGTGATTGGTTGCAGTGAGACAGCTGTCACTCAGCATGGGGGCGTGTCTGACTGCAACCAATCATTTGCGCCGGTGGGCGGGGAAAGCAGTGAATACGAGATTGAATAATGAGCGGCCGGCATTTTCAAATCAGGAGAAGCCGCCAGCAGTGTGACAGCCGTGCAGCGCCGCGCCGGTGATCGGTGAGTGAGTGAATGAGTCAGTTAGTGTGTGAGAGAGAGAGAGAGGCTGGGGCCACACGGGGCACTACTGTGATGCTCGCATGACACTCGGCTCGCGCTGGCAGCACAGCAGAAGCCGAGTGTCATGCTAGTGTCCCTGCGTCTGAGTGCGGTCCGACTGTGCGAGCGGACCTCCGCTGCGGGGGCGGGCAGGCTCTCAGGAGGGACGGGCCAGCACGGAGGAGGGGAAGGTGGCATTTCTCTCCCTCTCTCCTCCGTAGCCGGCTATTGCCATTCTCGCCCTGTACGCACGGTACACCGATGTACCGCGAGTGCAGTGCGATTTTTTTTTTTTTTTTTTTTTTTTTTTTTTTTTTCTCGCCCCATTCACTTGAATGGGTGCAAGAGAAAGAGTCTCGCCTTACAATTGCAGCATGCTGCGATTGTTTTCTCAGTCCAAATAGGACTGAGAAAATAATCGCTCGTGTGCTGACACACAGGCTAGAATTGGTGCGAGTGGAATGCGATGTTTTATCGCACTCCACTCACACCGATTTTCTTAGGCCAGAAAGAGAGAGATTTTCTGACAAGCAATGAATTTATCTCACTTCTGGGCATGCTCAGAAGTAAAAACCGAATCCGGTACATGCTTCCGGCGTTTGATGAATGCCACCGGATTCGGCGTGCATAGACTTTCATTATGCACCATGCCGCACGGCGCCACATGCGGCGCTATGCGTTTTTTGCCGCTGGAAAAAAACGTTCCCCTCTGCGTCCTGTGCGGCCGCCGGAGTGACGATTTTTGCCGCAACCGGCAAAAACCGGATCAAACGCGAGTACATGCGGCACAATCCGGCGCTAATAAAAGTCTATGAGGAAAAAACGCACCTGGCGGCAAAAAAACCGGATGCGTTTTTTCTGCAAAGTGCCAGATGTGTGAAAGCAGCCTAAGACACCATTCATTTTACCTTGTAATGTGCTGTAAATTGTGAAAAAAAAAAGTGGAGTGAAATTGTGAAAAAAATGGAATTCCACCATAAATTTTTCTGGAGTTTTGTTCTTAAAGCATTTATCATGAGGTAAAAGAGACCTGTTAGATTGGGGGGTCACACAAACGAATAAAAAATCAGCCTGAGGTTTCTTTTAGACGTCCATGTTTAAACAGGTGCAAGCTACACGTACCAGTATGGTCATCCGTGTGACTGGTACCGGTAAAATAATGCCTGATACTGAAATTAATGGTTTGTTAATGTGTTAAAGATGGGCAAAGCCTGAAAAATTATAGACAGATATAGAAAGAGAGAGAGAACAGATAAAATAGAGAGAAAGAAAGAACATATAAAATAGACAGAAAGAAAGAACAGATAGCTAGCTTGGCCAGCTATTTTACAGCATTTTTATTTTTTAATTAAAAAAAAAGACTTGGGGTCCCCCCAATTTTTACATGCAGCCCAGGAACAGCAGCAGCTGCAGCCCTCAGCTGTCCACTGTACCTTGGCTGGTTATTAACAATAGAGGGGATCCCACGCTTATTTTTTAAACTTTTAGATTTATTTTTTATTTTTTTTTAAAAATGATGTGGGTCCCCCCATTTTACTAAAACCTGCCATGGTGCAGCAGACAATTGGGGGTGATATTATTAGGGTGGGAAGGGTCATGGTTATTTTGCTCTTTCCAGCCTAACTATAGCAGCTCGCAGCTGCCCTAGAAATGGTGCATCCATCAGATGCGCCAATTCTGGTGCTGGACCCGGCTCTTCCCGCTGCCCTGTTACAGTGGCAAACAGAGTAATATTTGTGGGGTTGATGCCAGCTCCAGATGGCATGAAGCTCTGGTATTAGTAGTGGGTGGCGTCTAACAGACACTGCCATTACTAATCCAGTAGTTGAAAGGAGAATAAAAACGTTTATTTGAACAAAAACCCCCTGACTCCAGCCCTCGTTCACCAATTTATTTGTTTTTTTAAAAATAAAAAAATACAAATGTCCCCCGTAATCCATGTTGAGGTCCCACGACGTTCTCCAAAAACAAACCTAAAAAGAGAAAATGATTAAATAAATAAAGACAAAAGACACCCTCTTTTCCAATTTATTTCCCTGTCAAAGCCCTAATCCTGGTCTGCCACAATCCAATTATAGGGGGCCCACTAGGATCCCATACTGCTGGCACATTCAATGGAAAACTGAATGTTCCCCATTGATTGTGAGAGCAGCCCCTGCAGGCACACACACTCTGCTGTGTATGCTTCCCTGCATGCAGTGATCTGGACCTCATAAGCTCAGCCCAGGTCACTGCAGGGGCGCCCTCAGCAGTGTGTGCTTCCCGGCAGTGACCTGGACCTCATAAGGTTAGCCCAGGTCACCCCAGGGGCGCAGTGCAGCATGCAGTGTGTGCAGGTGCGGCAGTGACGTCACGGGTTAATCGGAGTTCACAATAAACTCGGATGACCTTCTCGCGACACCCCCAGGACATCCGCACTACCGTGGGTGTCACGGCAGTAACGTCATGGGTTCATCAGCGTTCACAATGAACAATATGAATAATAACATTTTTGTCATGACGCCACTTGCGGGTTGTGGCTATATGAATCGAGCCGCCTCTGCACAGTCTCTCTGGGGCTGGTATTAATGGCAGCCTAGATGTTGGGTCTTCCGCAAGTAGGGCCAAGCCGCAGGGGGTTAGTGATGAGTTAGGTGCGGAAAGAAGGTAGACCACACAAGGGATTGCAGTGTAACTGGTGTCTTTACTCACAGCGTTATTATGGCTGGCAACCCGAAGACGGCTGGTCCTGACCACTGATCCCTTTAGTCCCAGTGTCGGTGTGGTGACCTGGTGGCTTCTTTCCCCTGAACCTGTCTCTGGTTGGTGGGTCCCCGTGGCTTGGAGCGTCTGGGGGTCCCCCCCTGGTAGTCTTTCAGTCTCTGGTCCATATGGCGGACAGTTTGAACCCTGTAGGGTCGGTGTTCCTTTCCGGTCCCTGGTTCTCCCGTCACTGCTGATGCCCCCCGGACTTTACGGTCAGTGAGGTCCTGGATGGTCCCCTCACTGTGCAGATTTTATCAGGTCTGCCTGGAGCATTTGCCTGACCTAGGGCTCTACCCCGTCGGTGCCATGGTTCCAGGAGTACTCCACCGGCAACCACACGCTTGTACCCACAGGTGACCGCTACACTCTCCCGTCAGTTAGGTATGTCCGTCTCCTCTCACTTCTACTTACTGTTTGACCCCTCCTCCCTGGCTGTCTACTGGACTGGAACGGCTCCACCCGTAGGTGGCCATCCATTGGGTCCAACCCTAGTCTGTCACCAGTCCTTGGGGAAGGAAAAAACAGGAATTATAATGTGTTTTTTGGTGTTACTGGCACTGATCTTCTGGGTTCCTGGAGGTAGGCCCTGCATCTTTGAAAGGATGCAGTACCTTGTAGCTCCTGATTGCTTCAGGGGCGCTACATTCCCACTTGGTTAATTCCAGCACGTCCTCGGGCTGCAACGGTGAACAAAGATAACATTTTTATTTTACATTTTTCAACATTAAACTCTCTTCCCACGCAGGAGAGGCATTTTCTTAAACGTTTCTAAACCTGGGTACCCTTCCCATCAACCACCACTCAAAGGTCCTGGTCCCAAAACCCCTAGGAGGCATGTCTCCGGTTTCTATAACGACTGGGTCTCAGCTGCCTCTTCCGCAGACCCTTCCTGCGACCCTTTCCTCTTCTTGCTGGTGGTGTCAATGAGTCCCTTTTGCAAGGTTGTACTTTGGTAGTATGCACAACTGGTGCAACTATTTACAACGGAAAGTTTTTACTGCTACCAGTCCAGCAGTTTAGGTGCATTTTTATCAAAACATTACACTATCAGGTATCAGAAAAACAAAAACAAACTGGTAGCAAACCGGTTACATCTACCAAGGTGTTGGGAAAGAGAAACCTGGATAAGCTGGTTTCCTGGGATTAGCACTCTGGGTTTGGGTGCACTGGTCTCGCGCACCTCTACTGCCTCCTGGTGGCAGCTGGGAAACTGGTGCTGTTGCAGGAGTGGGGGCTGGTGTTTCTGCAGCAGCCCATGCAGGATGTATCTCCACATCCAGGGTGTACCAGCCCTGCTCCCCATAGTGGCGGATTTAGGTGACCACATCACCCGAGTGTAGGTTACAGCCGGGGTGTCCTCTAGGGAGATGGGGGTCTCGCATCCCGGCGGGAGACGAAAACTCCCTCCTTCAGGCCAGGCTCAGCAATAAAACCCCACCCCCTTTTCAGGTTAAACTGCTCCACCACCCCCTGGTACAACAGCCCTCGTGCCTGACAGCTGGCACGCCGTAGGCACGGTTTCTCCTGGATGTCCCTGACCTCAGCTTGTGCCTGCTGGGTCTCCCGCTGCTCCCGCTACCGGGCCAACTGGGTAGTTATCCCCTGGCATGCCCCACGAGTGTCCTCCTCGACATGGGCCTGTTCCCTCAGTGCCCGGTTCAGAGGTCTCTGTATCCGAAACCGGGCAGCTTCCCCGACAGCAGCTTGGGACAGTACCTGGTGATCGTCGGCAGAGGCGGTGTCCTCCTCCGTGGCTCCCGGTGGAGGTGCGGCCTGGTCTGTCATCGATGGATCAGGGGGCAGTGCAGCCTGGTCCTTCTTGACCGGGGAAGGTGATGCAGCCTGGTCTTTCTCGGCTGGAGAAGGTGGTGCGGCCTGGTCTGGTCTGATCGGACGGTGGTACGATCTGGTCGACGAAGGGTGCCAGCATTCGGACCAAAGAGATCTGGGAAGGTCCTGGTGCCATCTCTTCCAGCGGTGCCCGGTTCTCCTGGGCCCGCATGGTCGCTACCTCTCCCATCATCTCTGCTTGCCACTCTGCAATCTGCCGGAGCTGCTGCGCCCGCATCGTCCAACGCAGCCGCTGGACCTCCGCCTCTAACCTCTCTGCCGTCCAGGTTCCGGAGCGACTTGGTTTGTTCTCTGGGTCCTTCGGAGTGGACATTCTCCTAGCGTTCCAGGGGGCATACTGTCGCAGGGTTTCCAGTCTCCCTGCTACTAGTTTTGTTTTCACATTATAGTCACTCCCCGGGGGCAGGGTTTACTTTTGGCGCCTTTTTTACCACTGCTGTGGCGCAGTCAGTTTTTCACACAAAAATGGAGACAGTTGCACAAGTCACAAAAACAGTCCATAAGACGCACGTCACCCGGTGTTAACGGGTCTAGTCCAATCCTGTTCGTGACACCAGAAAGCTGACTCGCCCCAGGGCTATGGGGTACTTGGTCCCGGGCCGTATATTTACGGGGAACAGTTCACTGAGTGGCCGTTGCCCGGTTCCGTGACCCTGGGGATCGCTTGAAGGGGGTTATGTACAGGGGAATAATAATAGTGGACTGGATCGGTTCCACCCCCCAGGTGGCCATCCATTGGGTCCAACCCTAATCTGTCACCAGTCCTTGGGGAAGGAAAAAAAGGGATTATAATATGTTTTGGTGTTACCGGCACTGGTCTTCTGGGTTCCTGGAGGTAGGCCCTGCATCTTTGACAGGATGCAGTACCTTTTAGCTCCTGATGGCTTCAGGGACACTACAATAGCCTGGGAACCAACAGTCAGCTAGGTCATGAAAAACAGTCAGCCTTGTCCTGCAGAGAAGCATTTCAGAGAAGGCCATTTTCAGGAAGAGGGACTGACAGAGGAACAGTCGAGAAGAGCCCACGAGGCAACTGGAGAAGGAATTCTGGCGCGAAGTGGAGCAAGCGAAGGGACGTGCAGGCTGATGTAAGGAAGGAAGCCTCCCCTGCAGAAGAATCGAGCGACACGGTGATGGCTCCAGAGCAGACTGGAATAAACAGCCCGCAAGACAGAACCCCCTGCACGGCCAGGCAAGTCCCAGAGTACAGCTCACAAGACAGAACCCTCCGCACCGCCATGCAAGTCCCCGAGGACAGCCCGCAAGACAGAACCCCCGCAGCGCTAGGCAAGTTCCCGAGTACAGCCAGCAAGACAGAACCCCCCCGCTCCGCTAGGCAAGTCCATGAGTAAAGCCTGCAAGACAGAACCCCCCCGCTCCGCTAGGCAAGTCCATGAGTAAAGGCTGCAAGACAGAACCCCCCCCGCACTGCCAGGCAAGTCCCCGAGTACAGCCCGCAAGACAGAACCCCCCGCACTGCCAGGCAAGTCCCCGAGTACAGCCCGCAAGACAGAACCCCCCGCACTGCCAGGCAAGTCTCAGAGTACAGCCCACAAGACAGAACCCCCCGCACTGCCAGGCAAGTCCCAGAGTACAGCCCACAAGACAGAACCCCCCGCACTGCCAGGCAAGTCCCAGAGTACAGCCCACAAGACAGAACTCCATGCACCACCAGGCAAGTCCCCAAGTACTGACTGCAAGACCCAGACCCCCGCTACGCCGGTCAAGACTCCAGTGGGAATCGGCTGTATTCATAGCTGACACCCCACTGCAGTGGCCATGATACGATTGCTAATTGTCTTTAACCCCTTTGATACCTCTTCCAATAGTGACAGCAGTATCTAGATGAGTATTTGAGGTAGGGGGTCTCCCTCTTGAAGCCTATCATGGGGTGCCGTAGTTACCATAGTAACCCAGGTCTGCCACCTTCTGTAGCCTGTAAGGCTTTGCAATATACCGAGCTTAAATTGTGGTTTGTACACAAACTGTGAAAGTTCATTACGTGAAAATAATGGCACTAGATGAATACCACCGATTTACAACGGTATCCATTGGGTTCCACAAAGGTGTTCATTGTTTTGACAGCGAAATGTGCTTTTTTCAGCACAATTGCTGTGATTAAATCCGAGTGAAACAGTCATAGTATCTCCAACGCAGATGGTCTAACTCTAGCTGAGAGGTGAAGCTCGGTGTCGGCAGGTGACTAGGAGATAGTTTATTTGTATAAGCGATTATCTATATATATAATTGCCTTATTCTGTCTGTCTGTCTGTCTGTCTGTCATGCTCCAAAATTGTGTCCTTACGGTGACACAAAGCTGATTGGCCGCTGGGCTCGCCATGGCCCCGCCCCCCCACACGGATTGGCCGCTCGCCCAGGCTGCGCCCCCACACGGATTGGCCAGCCGCTCGCCCAGGCTCCGCCCCCCCCACAGATTGGCCTCTCGCCCCGGCACCCTGCAGGCATTGGCAATTCGGCCACGCCACGCCCCGCCCCCCTCACGCAATGCACGCTAGCTCTGGCCCCGCCCCCTCCCTCCCCCCGCGCATTCCCCGAACTGACACGGCTGTCACGGAGGTGAGTACTGTACTCCCCCCCCCCCCCCCGGCCCCCGCTCGCACGGGAGTGGTGTGGATACGTTGGTAACCATGCTCGCATGGTTACAAGCGCATCAAGGTCCTGCTGCAGCGGAAGATCCACACGCACACACATAACAGCACACACACAAACATACACACACATCAGATCACACTCACTCTCACACACCTCTCACACACCTCACACACACCTCACATCGCATCCACACACTCACAGCATCCGGCGATATCGCTTGCTTCTCGGCCTCGATACTGTGCTGTTGTGACCTTCCAGGACCTGACGGAGGATCACATGGCCTGAAGCATGTGGTATCTCCGGATGTTGTGACTGTGAGCGCGTATGTGCGATATCGTCAGTGTCTGTGTGTGTGAGTGTATGCGATCGGGTGTGTGTGAGTGGATGCGATCGGGTGTTTGTGAGTGGATGCGATCGGGTGTGTGTGAGTGGATGCGATCGGGTGTGTGTGAGTGGATGCGATCGGGTGTGTGTGAGTGGATGCGATCGGGTGTGTGTGAGTGGATGCGATCGGGTGTGTGAGTGTCGGCAGAGGAGCACGGCGTGCTGGAGGAGGCTGGGAGCAGAGAGGCTGATCATGGGGAAGGCTGGGAGGGGGAGGCTGATGCTGGGGGAGACTGGGAGGGGAAGGCTGATGCTGAAGGAGGCTGGGAGGGGGAGGCTGGGAGGAGAGAGGCTGATCCTGGGGAAGGCTGGGAAGGGGAGGCTGATGCTGAGAAAGGCTGGAAGGAGAGAGGCTGATGCTGGGGGAGGCTGGAAGGAGAGAGGCTGAGGCTGGGAGGAGAGAGGCTGATGCTGGGGAAGGCTGATGCTGAGGGAGGCTGGGAGGGGAAAGCTGATGCTGGGGAAGGCTGGGAGGACGGAGGCTGGGAGGAGAGAGGCAGATCCTGGGGAAGGCTGGGAGAGGGAGGCTGATGCTGGGGGAGGCTGGAAGGAGAGAGGCTGATGCTGGGGGAGGCTGGAAGAAGAGAGGCTGATGCTGGGGGAGGCTGATGCTGGGGGAGGCTGGGAGGAGAGAGGCTGATGCTGGGGAAGGCTGGGAGGAGAGAGGCTGATGCTGGGGACAGAGAGGAGAGGCTGATGCTGGGAGGAGAGAGGCTGATGCTGGGATGAGAGAGGCTGATGCTGGGAGGAGAGAGGCTGATGCTGGGGGAGGCTGGGAGGGGGAGGCTGATGCTGGGGGAGGCTGGGACGAGGGAGGCTGATGCTGGTGGAGGCTGATGCTTGGGGAGGCTGATGCTGGGGGAGGCTGGAAGGAGAGAGGCTGATGCTGGTGGAGGCTGATGCTTGGGGAGGCTGATGCTGGGGGAGACTGGGAGGGGAAGGCTGATGCTGAGGGAGGCTGGGAGGGGGAGGCTGGGAGGAAGGAGGCTGGGAGGAGAGAGGCTGATCCTGGGGAAGGCTGGGAACGGGAGGCTGATGCTGAGGGAGGCTGGAAGGAGAGAGGCTGATGCTGGGGGAGGCTGGAAGGAGAGAGGCTGATGCTGGTGGAGGCTGATGCTTGGGGAGGCTGATGCTGGGGGAGACTGGGAGCGGAAGGCTGATGCTGAGGGAGGCTGGGAGGGGGAGGCTGGGAGGAAGGAGGCTGGGAGGAGAGAGGCTGATCCTGGGGAAGGCTGGGAAGGGGAGGCTGATGCTGAGGGAGGCTGGAAGGAGAGAGGCTGATGCTGGGGGAGGCTGGAAGGAGAGAGGCTGAGGCTGGGAGGAGAGAGGCAGATGCTGGGGAAGGCTGATGCTGAGGGAGGCTGGGAGGGGAAAGCTGATGCTGGGGAAGGCTGGGAGGACGGACGCTGGGAGGAGAGAAGCTGATCCTGGGGAAGGCTGGGAGAGGGAGGCTGATGCTGGAGGAGGCTGGAAGGAGAGAGGCTGATGCTGGCGGAGGCTGATGCTGGGGGAGGCTGGAAGGAGAGAGGCTGATGCTGGTGGAGGCTGATGCTGGGGAAGGCTGGGAGGAGAGAGGCTGATGCTGGGGACAGAGAGGAGAGGCTGATGCTGGGAGGAGAGAGGCTGATGCTGGGAGGAGAGAGGCTGATGCTGGGAGGAGAGAGGCTGATGCTGGGAGGAGAGAGGGTGATGCTGGGGGCAGAGAAGCTGATGCTGGGGGCAGAGAGGCTGATGCTGGTGCAGCATGGGGGATGGAGCACGATGGGGGGGTGCGCAGCATCGGGGATGGAGCATGATGGGGGGGTGCGCAGCATCGGGGATGGAGCACGATGGGGAGTGCGGAGTATGGCGGATGGAGCACGTTTGGGAGTGCGCAGCATGGCGGATGGAGCACGTTTGGCAGTGCGCAGCATGGCGGATGGAGCACGTTTGGGAGTGCGCAGCATGGGAGATGGAGCACGATGGGGGGTGCGCAGCATAGGGGATGGAGCACGATGGGGAATGCGCTGCATGGGGGATGGAGCACGATGGGGAGTGCGCTGCATGGGGGATGGAGCACGTTTGGGAGTGCGCACCTCCCCCCAACACACACACACACACACACACACACGCGCGCGCACTGCACAACACACCACACACCACACACACACACACTGGGAACCACAAACAACTGCCCTACACAGACACCCACACACACAGACAACGCTGCACACACACAACACCCAACACACAAACACCGCGGCACACACAAATATACGCACATACCGCACAACACACACATTGCACAAAAAATACCTCCCCCCAAAACACACCACACACACACAAACCGCGCAACACACACACAACGCTACAGACACACAGCGCTCCACAAACAACGCAACACACGCAACACACATACAACACCGCTCTCACCCCCCGTCACACCCAGACAACACCCAGAACATGTACAGCCCCTACACAAACACTTGGTAACTACACACAACAACATCTATATATATATATATATATATATATATATATATAATATATATATATCAAAAATCATACATGAACTACACAATACGTAAATTCTGGAATACCCGATGCGTAGAATCGGGCCACCTTCTAGTAAAGTAATGTTTTTATAAGGAGAAAAACAATTCCCTTTTGAGGAGGCAGTTTTGACCACAGGTCTTAATTGAGAACACGTCCTTGACGTTTCTGTTTTAGGACTGGGAGGGAGTAGTGCCATGGCGATCTATCAATTGACACTGTAGATTTTAAAGAACGTCTACTTGTGCTGGCACCCCAGTGTCAGGTATTTATATTTTCTGGACTGGGAAATCAGCTAAATTATCATATTGTGTGTGTCAGTTGATAACCGTGAATGGTTTCTGCCTGATCAGCTTTTCATGGTTTACAGGAAGGAGGACATTAATGTAAAAAGTGGTTTATTCTGTAGCAGTTATTGGGTTTTCTCTGTATTTACTGTGTAGCCTCAGTACGATGCTAGCACTATAGGGACTATTTTAGTACAACCGATTGCGGATGAGAAGATGTTGCCAAATTAATCAAGATATAGCACTCGTTTCCACATATCGATCGGTGGCACTACTCCACTGCCGGTTGGTATACTTTTACTGATTAGCGATCACGTGTCACTTATTAGCCTTTTTACACAAGTAGACCAAACAATGCGCACTGAGACATAGAGTATGTAATGGATCTGTAATAAATCGCTCAGTGTACATAGACTGACACTGATCTTGGCAGTATGAGACCTGTCAAGGCAGGATGATGCACCAGCAAAAACAATGATCTTTTGTGCTGTACAAAAGATTTTTTCACCCAATAAATGAGCATTTTGCTTGTTCATTCTTCAGAACTCTCATTCACAATTATCTTTCATTGTAAATGCATCCTTAGATTTCAGCAACCTAACTAAGCATGCATATCTATTTGGGGGGTGAGTGATATGAAGAATATCTGCTTGCTGAATTGTTTTGTTAACAGCAAAAAAGTGGCCTATATCTTCAAAGGCTAGTAATGGCAGGTCATGTATGTCAGATGTGACTGTCCCACAATCCCATCTACAATATAGTAAAGGAAGCAACAGATTAAATAAGAGATCGGCCTTGTGCTTTCCTCTGGAATGCTTATAGATCCTTGGTTACTATTTTTAACTAAATCACAGAAAACATAACCCACAGTTACCCACAGTCACCAGCACTGAACTCTTTCACAGATTAACAGAATTAATGAAGTAATAAACAACTGGCCAGCAGACAGTTATGGTAATAACCATGCTACAACTTAGATCAAAAGTCTACCTGCTGCAAAAAGATCCCGTACAGGCTGCACATACCGACCCCGAGGTGATAACTTTGCTTAGCATTAAATTTTTCTATCACACTCACAATAAAGTTACACAAATGCCCCATGAGCATAATGCCGAGGCCAAATGGGGATTTGTGCAAGTGCTCGCATGACACTCAGCACACACTCGCAGCACAGCGGGAGCCGAGTGTCATGCGAGTGTCATGTGACTGGGGTCCGATCGGCACTGCAGAGGGGGAGGGGGCAGCGCTGCGGAGAGGAGGGCCGTCGCTGCAGAGGAGAGGAAGGGATCCATCTCCCTATCTCCTATAGGATCTCCCATTTTCCTGCGTTGCTAGATGATGCGAGAGTCACACTGCTCTCTCGTTACACCGGTGTAACTCAAGAGCAATGCGATGTTTCTCTCGCCCCATAGACGTGTATGGGTGCGAGTTGAACAGGAATGCATTCCACTCGCAGCATTTTCTCGGTACGATTAGGGCTGAGGAAATAATCGCTCATGGGAGCCGCCCCATAGAGTAATATTGGTCCGAGTGGAATGCGATTTTTTTTAATCACATTCCACTCGCACCATTTTTCTCGCCGTGTGTCCTAGGCCTAACATTTGCAGTGCAGGTGTAAGTATATCAATACGTTGCTGTAGGCTGTGCATCTGCATATTGTTTGGGTTTTTTTTTCAAAATTTTGAAATTTGGGAGGAAGTTATTCTTTTGATGAAAAAAAGTGTCTTCAGAAAATCTGTCCAGGGTCTTGCTTCATTTAAACAACCTATCTACACTCACCTAAATGTTTGCTCTACTCGGCCAGGTAAATGGGCCGCGTATAGAAAAAATATGAAGTTGATAGGCAGTTCTAGATGACATTTCAATTATACTATTTTTTCCTATGCGACTATATACTTTCTAAATTACTTTTTGATCTCTTTTCATAGCTTGGTTCATTCTGGAGGCACACGTGTGGTTACTTTTATTTTCACAATAATAAAATAAAATTTGCCACTTAGTTTTTTCATATTTTACTTTGAAATTTATATAGATTTTAACTTTTTTTTCACTGTTTCATTGTGGGACTTTTGTTTGCCTGATTGCTGCTCTAATATCCTGTAGAACTTCACGAAATTGACAATTCGCCTTGTAAAGGCCCCGTCACACTAAGCAACATCGCTAGCAACATCGCTGCTAACGAACAACTTTTGTGACGTAGCAGCGATGTTGCTAGTGATGTTGCTGTGTGTGACATCCAGCAACAACCTGGCCCCTGCTGTGAGGTCGTTGGTTGTTGCTGAATGGCCTGGGCCATTTTTTAGTTGTTGCTGTCCCGCTGTGAACAGATCGCTGTGTGTGACAGCGAGACAGCAACAACTAAATGTGCAGGCAGCAGGAGCCGGCTTTTGCGGACACTGGTAACCACGGTAAACATCGGGTAACCAAGAAGCCCTGTCCTTGGTTACCCGATATTTACCTTCGTTACCAGCCTCCGCCGCTCTCACTGTCAGTGCCGGCTCCTGCTCCTTGCACATGTAGCTGCAGTACACATCGGGTAATTAACCCGATGTGTACTGTAGCTAGGAGAGCAGGGAGCCAGCGCTAAGCAGTGTGCGCGGCTCCCTGCTCTCTGCACATGTAGCTGCAGTACACATTGGGTAATTAACCCGATGTGTACTGTAGCTAGGAGAGCAGGGAGCCAGCGCTAAGCAGTGTGCGCGGCTCCCTGCTCTCTGCACATGTAGCTACAGCACACATCGGGTAATTAACCCGATGTGTGCTGTAACTAGGAGAGCAGGGAGCCAGCGCTAAGCGGTGTGCGCTGCTCCCTGCTCTCTGCACATGTAGCTACAGCACACATCGGGTAATTAACCCGATGTGTGCTGTAACTAGGAGAGCAGGGAGCCAGCGCTAAGCGGTGTGTGCTGCTCTCTGCACGTGTAGCTGCGTGCGCTGGTAACCAAGGTAAATATCGGGTTGGTTACCCGATATTTACCTTAGTTACCAAGCGCAGCATCGCTTCAGTGCGTCGCTGCTGGCTGGGGGCTGGTCACTGGTTGCTGGTGACAGCTCACCAGCAACCCGTGTAGCGATGCTCCAGCGATCCCTGCCAGGCAAGGTTGCTGGTGGCATCGCTGGAGCGTCTGACTGTGTGACCTCTCACCAGCAACCTCCTAGCAACTTACCAGCGATCCCTATCAGGTTGTATCGTTGTTGGGATCGCTGGAAAGTTGTTTAGTGTGACGGTACCATTAGGGTACTCGTCACCGGGCCAGTTGTTTCTTGGGGTTGCTGTGACTGGCCTGACCCGGCTCCGTGGTCCTGTTGGCTACATGAAAAGACAAACAAGTGTGAGGGGGATGGAAGGAGGACGAATGGTCCCTCGGGAGCGTGTCACCGGTTGCAGTGGTGGCTGGAGTCTCGGCCTCCTCCAGCGCAGACCCTTCCTGCAACTTTTCCTCTCCCAGGAGCGATGTTGGATGGGAATGGGGGATTCTTTGCAGTGCCACGCGTGGTGTTCGGCCAGGAATTAGCCGCCGCTGCAGAGACTCTCTCCGGGGCAGGTATTGGGTGCAGCCAGGATGGTATAGCTCACCACAGACAGAGCGGGACCCCGGGAGGTTGGCGAGAACGGAGCGGCAGTCCACCGGACCACAGGGCAGCGGTATTTACTCACAGAGTCACCGGGTGCGGGTTCCAGATGCTTTTATTCTCTGGTTAAGAATGTATCACACCCCATGTGATGGTCCTCGCCGTCAGAGACTTCAGTCGAACCCGGGCAGGTCTGAGGTCCAATCCGATCTGGTAATCGGTGGGATTTCTACCCCGTGCACGACGCTGTACTTGGTGGGTCCCCGTGGCCTGAAGTTGTCTGGGGATCCCCTCCTGCTCTCTCTCTCTCACTCTCTATCTTGGCCCATATGGCAGGCAGCTTGAACCTCTTTATGGGCTGGACCTCTGTCCCTGTTCCCAGGTTCCCTCTTTGGTGCTGTGCCACGGACACTTACGTCAGTGAGGTCCTGGATAGTCCCCTCACTCGGCAGACTTTTATCAGGTGAGCTTGAAGCGTCTTCCTGAACTAGGGTTCTGTACACCGCCTGTGCTCAGTCCCATGAGTACTTCACCGTACTCTCCCTGGTGACCGTACTCCTTTAGCCCACGATTACTGGTACCGGGTCCCGTCCCTCCGGGTGTTACTAGCCTTGGTCTCGCTGGCTCCCCTCTGCAGGAGACTCTTGCAGAGTTCGGTGCGGTGTTACATCCCAGACAGTTCTGTGCTGCCTCCCTGAGGGGTGCCTGAAAGCAACCCCTCAGGGAGCTGCTTCACAGCATGTCTGCTCTGTCTCTGTCTGACTGGAACTGACCTCTACTTCCTGTCTGTTTTGTAACTTACTCCTACTCCTGCCCCTCCACCTTTGCAAGGATCCAGTTCATTGTTATGGTGACCTGGAATTCCCCCAGTGCTTGTGTCTGCTAGGAACTGGCTGAGTCACTTCCTGACTATGTTTAGATGAGCTATGTGAGGTGTGTGTAAACTTACTGGGTTAACCTCTTTCTGCCCGGGAAGGATATAACGATATACCCTGTAGCGACCAGTCTCAGGGGCACTACAGACTTGTATAAGGTTTCTAAGTCTTGGCCCAAACTCAACAGCCTCAAAGGCATATATAAAGTTAATTATTTTGGGTTAGGAGACCCATGGCTGATCCAATCATTGCTGTCCAAATACGGACCATGAAAGTTGGATGTGTGAAAATGGCTTTTTTGCCAGTTCCAAGCTTGTCAGCGTCCTAGTTACTACCACAGATTCTTCATAGGATGAACAACACCGGACTTTTATTTGCTCCATTTTTTTCCCCAGTAAAGTAACATCGTCCCTTGGTTATGGTTTGCATCTTTACTCAATTAATTTCTTCACATATATCCTGTTTCTATGTACCTTGAACGGAAAAGAGTAGGAATTAAAAATACTTGTGTGAGCGGGACCTAAATTTATCTAAATACATTTTACATTAGTAATACCAAGGTGCAGAAATTCTGCAGCATCAAAAACTCAACAAACACTGATTTTGAGAACGTAGCCTTATACTTGCCTCTGCTGTTGGCACAATTCCAGCCGTTTCAGTACTCACTCTTCCGTGGCTCACTTGAAGTGGTTACGTCATATGATCCCTGCGCTCAATTTGTGCTGGCTTCATTGACCTCTTGATGTTCGATTCGTCCACATGCAGAGACAGTGACGCAAGCTCTGATTTGGCACAGGGCTCACAAGGCTTAACGGGAACCTGTCACCAGATCTGGTGACTATAAGCTGCAGCCACACCACTGGGCTCTTATATAGAGCATTCTAACATACTATATATAAGAGCCCAGGCCGCTGTGTAGAACGTAAAAATGACTTTATAATACTCACCTGAACGGTCGGTGCGGTGCAGACTAGTCGGATGGGTGTCTTCATTCTCCGGGTGCGGCGCCTCCTCTTTCGGCCATCTTTGTCTTCCTTCTTCAGAAGCCTGGGTGTATGGCGCGCCCTACGTCATACTCACAGGCTGCATTGAGGTCCTGCGCAGTCGCACTTTGATCTGCTTTCAGCAGGGCAGATCGAAGTATTGTAGTGCACATGAGCGGGACCTCAATGCCTGCCTGTGTGTATGACGTAGGACGTGTCATGCACCCAGGCTTCAAAAGAAGGAGGACAAAGATGGCCGAAAGAGGAGGCGCCGCACCCAGAGAACGGAGACACCCATCTGACCAGTCTGCACCGAACAGACCGTTTAGGTGAGTATTATAAAGTCATTTTTACGTTCTACACAGCGGCCGTTCACGTTATGCTGCTCTCAGATGGGGGAGCAAAAATCTGGTGACTTTAAAGGGAACCTGTCAGGTCCAATATGCGCTCTAACCTACAAGCAGGGTGATGTGTGGCCTAGTAACTCCTTCCTACCCATCCCTGTGTTGTGTTGTATTGTGTAATATGATTTTAGAAAAAAAAGTTTTAGAGCTTACATGTTGCCTATGTAAATAGAAGAGGGTCTAGTCTCCTGGGCGTTGCATCGTCCTGTGAGCATTTGCATGCTTTCCGTGGTACCATGTATTTACATGACTGACGTCACCGTCAGCTCCCGGAGATCCTGCGCATGTGTGCTTGCCGTTCACGTAGCCTTCATATCCGGGTGTTTACTTGCCAGCTTCACAAGCGCACTGCACGTGATCAGAAGACTCCTGCGGTTCCGAGCATGCGCAAAGCGCGTCTAAAACCGGTAGTAAACACCCGGATATGAAGGCTGTGTGAATGGCAAGCACGCGTGTACTCACCAGGAGCTGTTGGTGATGTCGCTCATGTAAATCCATGATATCACGCCCACAGGGGCGTGATACCAAGAAAAATAGGGAATATGTAATTAATAAAACGTTTTTTTTTTAATAAAATCATATTACACAATATTACAGCACAGGTATGGGTAAGAAGGGGTTTCTAGGCCACACAACACCCTGCTTATAGGTTAGAGCGCATATGGGACCTGACAGGTTCCCTTTAAAAAGGGTTCCCATCTTCTTTTCTTACAAAGTGCACTGTTGCTCTACCTTCAGACTTCCTGATTTGCAGAGGCAGTGCGTTTCTGAATATGGATCCTTTGCTAGCCCACGATGAGAGGTTTATCAAGCTACTTTGCCCCTACACATTGGAGAAATTCAGGGGCACTCAGGCTGGTCGACTAGTGATCCGACCAACTTCAGGGTGACATAAGCAGGCTCTAAATAAAAGAACCTGCAAGTTGTCTGTGCTTCTTGCCACTTATAGATAGCAAGGTGGCAGGAAACTTTGTCAGTGAGCTGTACAAACTAAATTAAAAATTCCTCCACTCTTGAGAAGTGTCTTAAAAGACATAAATCCATGTCACACATTCATTCCTGCTCTTGAGAACAGACAAGATTTTTAATAAGTGAATGAAAACTTTCTTGTTTTTACAGGCACTTTGCAGTTTTACCTATTATCTTAAATAAAACATCTCCTTTATAGAACTTCATTTATCCTCTTTTTATTCTTATGTTAGTCTTACTCCACAAATATTTGTATGTTTGTCATCACATTTGGAAAGCTGTATTGTTATTAGGTAACCGATCTATAATTATAATTCCTCCTGTAAGCAGACCCAGGCCAAAGAGGGCAACAATATGTTACACTTTGAGGTGTTAGTTTCATTTGTACCTGAGAATATATGATTGACTAAATGTGTTAATTTTAAACACTATTCTATTAGTGAGAGAACACATTTTCTTACAGCTAAACAAAACCTTATTTGTATACTTCAGACTATACGCCCATTTATTCAGTAAACGTTAATGTACATTGGATGTAGACAAACAATTTCAAGTCTACTTGATTTTATTTGCCTAGTAGTAAAATAGAGAACCTGGAGGAACATATAGACTCCTTTTAAAATATATATCCAATTTTATGTTAAAATGCTACACGTATAAATGACTTGCATCTCCCTCACTGATATTTTAATTCCCACACCAGATAAAAGGATCATGACATGTACAGTAATAAGGTAGTTCAAGTAAAGGCTGTAGACACCTTTGTGACGTAGTAAAATGTATTTTTACATGTTAGTGTAATTTTATTAAATTAAGGTAAAGACTAAAGGCCACTTTACACACAACGACATCACTAACGAGATGTCGTTGGGGTCACATAATTTGTGACGTTGTTGCGTGTGAAACTCAGGAACGACTGTTAACGATCAAAAATACTCACCATATTGTTGATCGTTGACACGTCGTTCTAATCTCAAATATCGTTGCTGTTGCAGGACGCAGGTTGTTCATCGTTCGTGTGGCAGCACACATCGCTATGTGTGACACCGCAGGAACGAGGAACAACATCGTACCTGCAGCCGCCGCCAATGAGGAAGGAAGGAGGTGGGCGGGATGTTACGGCCGCTCATCTCCGCCCTTCTGCTTCTATTGGGCAGCCGCTTAGTGACACCGCTGTGACGCCGCACAAACCACCCCCTTAGAAAGCAGGCGGTTTGCCGGCCACAGCGACGTCGCTAGGCAGGTAAGTATGTGTGACGGGTGTTAGCGATGTTGTGCGCCACGGGCAGCGATTTGCCCGTGACATACAACCTGCAGGGGTGGGTGCTTTCACCAACGACATCGCTAGCGATGTCGCTGTGTGTAAAGTGGCCTTAAGTTTCAGTCTCAATCTTCATTTCTACATTCATTTTTTGACTTCCTGATATACAGTATGTAGTGTACTCCAAGGTGTAGATTTTTCTCCTGTACTCTTGTATTAGTGTTTCTCCCAGTAATACAGGCTGGATGTGAGGTCTGTGTATATCCAGTATGCTACTATCTTCATTAACTCTATCAGGACAATGTTAAGTGATTTTAACCTTTTTTTTGCCATCCCTGAGATACACAGGTCCTTTTTCTCCAGTCTCCTCTTTGTGGAGATGTGTACAAAGCCTTTCCGACCTTCTACTATATCTAGCACCGAGAGACCTGTCAAAACTGTGATTCTCAAATTGTAGACTTTTATTATGATGACTATTAAAAAAGTTTAACTTTGCTTTTAGAAAGCAAATGAACAATTCAAAATATTCTGTGCAAGTGTGTACATATCTTTAATTTCTTGTTCCTAATAAATTTCATATTTGCACCTACTTAAAGAGGACCTATCCCCACTCTAATATATCCTGATGAGAAATGAGCGGACCCGTGGAAGTCCGTGTTCGGCGAGTTCAGCCAGACATTAAAGTTCTGTTCTGGACCTGAACTTGACCCGAAACCATATTGGAAGTAACTGATTGGGCAGTTCGGGTCTCCACCCTCATATAGGCAACCATAAACAGAGCACTTCCAAGGGGGTAAAGGAGAGTTTTTTTTGTTCTTGTTTGTGCACACTACATCCGATAACGCTGTACTCCTAATACAAGCCGTTCAAACACTGCAAGTGGCTCGCACTGAGCGTACCGAAGCACAGCGATGCCCACTTGAGTGGCTAGCATACGTAAAGCACCCGAACTCCAAACCCGAACATGGATTTCCTTGTAAAGTCTGTGTTTGGTTCCAACACCAAACCGCAGGTTTACTAATCTCTAATCCTAATGTTTTCTATGAAATCAAAGTTCTGGAATATCTTTTCTTATAACTCTTTATTGAATTGCTGCTCTGTGATTCTCCCTAGACGTTTATCTTCATAAATAGATAAATCAGTTCTAGAGAAATATATAACCCCGTCAACAACGTCAACATTCGTGACAGCTGCGTGTTAAGAGTCACATTTGTCCCTACTAAGTGGTGCGTCCCTTCATAGTCTTACACTGGCAGCAACTAAACATACATTTCTATTAGTCATAAAGGAATGAAACAACACAGACTTATAATAGATCATGCTCCAAAATTGCTCCATTACGGGTAATATATTTATCTACATGCGCCAATAAGCTATGTGGAATGTCATTCTGTGGCACCCAGCATATATGTAAATTAAAAGGACATCCCCTTCAATGCTCATCATTTTATACCTCATCCTGCCAAGGAAAACTTCCGCAAAGGGGTTTGTATGTTCTACCTGTGTTTGCATGCCTTTGTACCAGTTTCTTCCCGCACTCCAATGACATATTGATAATAGGGAATTTATATTGTGAGTCCCAATGGAGACAGTGTTGATGATGTATATAAAGCGCTGCGGAACATGTTTGTGATCAATTCATTTTCCTAATGATATGCTTTAATAGATTGTCAGCATTCTGTGTTTGCTGATGTGATGAGTTATGACAATCCAGCGTCTTACGAATTACGTCCTACATCTACATTGCAGAGGGGCATGGCAGCTATAAGTCCCCTCACTGGCAGCCAGACGGGCTTGCAAAGTCTCCATAAGGAGAATAGTGTTCCCCCGTGGTCCTACATCTGTGAATTGCCATCTATGCAAGTTTAACAAGTACACTTTGACATCTCATACAGGTGAAGCAATGTTCAGGCCACAGAAGGGTTAACCGACTGGCCAAGCCTACTTTTTGTACTACGCTTCTGATAGTTTGCATCAGGAAGAGCTGTCCTACAACTATGGAGAGTTTGTGTTTGCCATACCAGATCTGTATGAAATGAAGGTGGGGCACTGCCCTGAATATCAGCACCCAATCCCCCTGCCGATGTCATGTTTCAGGCTGGAGCCTTTCAGGAGGCCAATCACAGCAAAGATTACATGAGACTTGTGCAGACAGCAAGTAAATAGTCAGGGTTGTGAAACTCTGTGCTAGTCTGGATCCTTCCTGCAATCTGAATCTGTAGTCAAAACACACTACCGGTGAACATGCCTGACCCAAAGGAAGGGAGTATTGTGATTATTGGAAGGTAACTTACTTATATAAAGCATGCTGCTAGAATTGCAATTGTCGTGTGCATTTAGATTACGTTAAGTGTTTACGGCAGAAATAAGCAATTGTGTAGAAATTTCAACTTCCAAAACTGCCATGTTGGATTTTGAAGTTCTACAATATTTGAAGCGCCTTTATATACCAAATTTAAAATTTAATACAGGAGCCCATAGGAAAAATTATTTTGTCTATACCTGTAAAATAGAGACACTTTAAAGGTATTTTAATAGATATTTATGTTTAATAGATTTATTATTTTTTAAAAAATGTATAAATAATTAAAATGATAATTTTAGATTATACAGCAAATTATACATTGCTTTTATGTGACTATTGTATAATTTTATTTTAAGCTCAGAGTTTGAAGTTTCCACATTTCCCATCCCCCCTCCAAAAAACAGGAAACAAAACCGCTGATCCTGGATAACTTTCCACATTGTAGTGTATCTGTGTCTTTCCATACAGAAAGGTTGCATAAACACATCCTCTGACTTCAACTTATTTGGAAAGTTATAATAACATTAATATACTGTATTTGTATGGTTTGTTAATGGCAATTCCGTGATATAAAAGGAGCAAATTCAATGCAAATACCATACGTACGCGTGTTTCCAAAATTAACTTGCCAGGCGTTTACATTCCATCATGTTGCCAATGTGTCCGCAAACTGCAGAGTGCCATACACACTGCATATTTCTGGCACTTAAGGCCCCGTCACACACAGAGATAAATCTTTGGCAGATCTGTGGTTGCAGTGAAATCATGGACATATTGTTCTATTTGTACACAGCCACAAAGCTGGCACTGATTGTCCACAGTTTCACTGCAACCACAGATTTGCCACAGATCTGCCACAGATCTGCCACAGATCTGTGTGTGACAGGGCCTTTAGACCTCATTCACATGTGTGATTTTTGCACACATGTTCTAGCCGTGCTTATTCTATAGAACATGTACATATTATAATATATGAAACTGTCCAAAAGAAAAAAGGGACATCCGCGAAAACAAAAAAATAATAAAAAATGGATATCACACAATGCCAACTGTATTGCATCTGCATATTGTGGTGTTTTCACTGACATGTCTAGAAGTTTGGGAAACCATCATCAGTTTCGTACTCGTACGAGAAAAATAGTTGATACACAAATAGTAAAAATGGACACAGGAACCAAAAGCAGGTGGAAACTGAATATAACAGAGAGCAGCACGGTGGCTCAGTGGTTAGCACTGCAGTCTTGCAGTGCTGGGGTCCTGGGTTCAAATCCAACCAAAAACACCATCTGCAAGGAGTTTATATGTTCTCCATGTGTTTGCATGGGTTTCCTTTGGATTCCTCCCAATTCCAAAGACATACTGGTAATGTAGATTGTGAGCCCCAGTGGGGACAGTGATGATCACATCTGTAAAAGCACTGTGGAATTAAAAGTGCTATATAAGTGAGTAAAATAAAGGCAATATATAACTGTAAGGGATATGTATGATAGTCTAGCGCCCAGAGAAGGGGTACTCGATCCCGTACAGTAATAAATGAGAATGTCACTTTGTTGGCCGTTGACCGGTCCTGTGCTCTGGGCCCCTTTTGTTAATGGGAGTATTTACAGGGGAGTAAAGAGTTTTTTGTCATGTGACGCCACCTGCGGGTTGCGGTTAAGGATGGAGAACCGCCGCTGCTGAATGTGGGTACTCCCAGGGCTGATGGTAGTGGCAGCTGTGATGATAGGCCCTCCATAGGTAGGGCTGTGCCTGGGAGATCTAACTGGGCAATAACGGAGACCACACCAGGTTGTCTTTAACAGTCTCTACTTACTGTGGACACAGGGGTTGCTGGTTCAGGTACCTTGGAGGACCAGTGCCAATGTAGTGACCCAGGTTGCTCTGTCCCCGGCACTCTTTGTTGATTGGGTCCCTGTAGCGTGTAGCGTTTGGTAGCCCCGACTGTCCCTTTTGGGGTACAGTGTCCATCTCCGTATGGCGGGCAGCGCGGACCATGTGGGGAGATAAGTGTCCGAACCCCGATCCTAGTTTACTGCTAATGCCCCCAGATTATTTGGTTCGGTGAAGTCCGTGAAGGTGTCCTCAACAGGCAGGTATTTGCCAAACAGTCTAAAACTTGCGCTTGACCTAGGGCCCTGTGCCCCGTGCGTGTTCCGGTCCCAGCGGTATCTCTGTTACCTGTCCTGGCAACCTCTCTCCTGTGCCCCCGGGGTCACCGTTACACGGACCCAGCTCAGGCATGTTCACACACCTCTCCTGTGTGCTACTCGACTCTCTCCTCACTACCGACTGACTGAATGACTCCTCCCACCAGGCTGGCTATACCCAAGGACTGGTTCCCATGGCGACCATCCCCTTACATGGTTAACCCTCTATGCCCAGTGTGGAGTGGTGAACTAGGATTTTGGTCGTGTTTGGATGGAATCGGCACTGGTACTCCAGGTCCCAAAGGGTAGGTCCTGCATCCTCAAGAGGATGCATTTCCCTGTAGATCCGTGAGGGTCTCAGGGGTGCTATAATAGCAGAAACAAAGTAACAGTGGTTTAAGTTTGCCATTTCTACACAAAGGGCATAACCTTTAATGCTATGTGCCCACGGGACTCTGTACCCGCGAATTTTCCCACGGAAAACCTGAAAGATTTATCTGGATTTTCTAGATAAATCTGCAGGTTTCAGGAAGTACAGACACTCCCCATGTTATCCTATGGGACATGGAGAGTGTCTGTGTCCATGCTGCAGTATATGCGGCTGTGGAATATGCTGCGCATGTCCCGCAGCCGCACATAACTGCATGTCAATTATTTATGCAGAAATACCGCAGCTATTTCGCTGGAATCCCGCAGCTATGTATAACTGTGGATTCCGGGGAGCTGCTGCGGAAAACTCTGGACGTACCTGCGGATATATCCACGGGTACGAGGTCCCGTGGGCACATAGCCTTAGGGTTTTGATTACAGGAACTCAGAATCAAGGGGGGGCCAGGAGAATTCAGAGGGTGTCACATTGGCCAGGGACACAGAGCTTCAAAGCCTGACCTGATGGTCCCTTTTGGCCAGTATTCCCTTTTTCTAAGAAGGGGGGTGTATGGAAGAATCAGGGTATTTAATATGCAAGGTACTCACCCCTAAAGTAGTCCCCAGTCCATTCAAAGACCTGAGATTGAAATATTAAAATCTAGGCCATCCTGGAAACAAAAGCCTAGGGTCAAACATATTAAAAGCTGGGTCGTACATTGTAACATTATATCCCCCCAGCCTGTATCATATTGCAATCAGGCTTCAGCCGTAGCTATTGTCCTTGATTTGGGGGGGGTTGCATATATATTGTTCTCCTCTGCAGGGGGCTTGCCTAGTACACAATCTCTGGAGGCTGTGTCTAGGAACCCTTTTCTAGCTACATGTAGCAAATGTTAAGGGGGTGGATCTAAGGAGGGTTGGGAGATTCAGCCCCATGTTTTAGTTTTTAGTTAGGCTTTGTTGAGTGAAGGGTGAAGACCTGTGCTAAGGCCAGCTCCTTATCGCCCGTACATGGATATTGGACTTTGAGGACTTTTGCATTCTCCTTGGCGCCCCCGGACCTATTTCCTTTGTGTGTACTCTAAAGAACCATTTTAATATTGCATGTTTTATGCTCCCTGCCTCATTAAATCTTCTTGGATTGTTCCTTGGCCTGGCGTCCCTTACTGCTCTGTCGCATACCCCGTCTCAAACTGGTGGCAGCGGCGGGATCAGAACAGAAAGAATGGAGGACAACGGCCCATTAACATCTGGATTCAGAACCTCAGGATACAGGAACTGGACTGTGGTGAGCCTACAAACAATGGCCCGTGAATTAGGAGTCGGTTACAAAGGACTCTCTAAGGAGCAACTAATTGAGGCATTGGAAAACGCTTGCCTGCAAGATGGCACCGAGGAACAATTTCCACAGCAAAGGGAGGAAAGACGGGAGCTGGAGGTAAATACCCAAAAAAGTCAATGGATTTTGTGGTATGAGGAGGAGATGGCACTGCTTGGAGATGAGGCCACCATAGAAGATAAGAGGGAGGCTATTCGCGGAGCTAAGGAGAGGGCATTGCTGGAGAGGAGATTTGCTGTGGAAGCAGCTAGAGGCTCCAGACAAACTTTAACCACAGCACCAACTATGAGGGAATTCTCCAGAGTGTCCCGCAAGGACTTTAAGCCATTTAATGAAGCTGCAGGTGACATTGAGGGCTTTTTTCAGGACTTTGAGCATCAGTGCCGATTAATGGAAGTCCCAGAAAGAGAGCGAGTCAGACACCTGTGTGGGCCTCTTGGAGGGTGGAGCTGCCGACGCCTATAGAGCTATGGACCCTCAGTGGAATTGTGAGTATGGGGAGATAAAACAGACCATTCTGGAACATTATGCCGTGACCCCAGATACTTATAGGACTAAGTTCCGTACATTAGCCTGTGATGGAGAAGTGTCTTTCAAAATGTTTGCCCACAGACTGAAACAAGTATGCCATCGCTGGCTGGAGGGAGAGGGAGCCTTAACTTGGGAGACCTTCCTCCAGGTCATCCTGAAAGAGCAGTTCTATGCCAGGTGCCCTGCTGAAATCAGGGAATGGGTGCGCGAGAGAAAGCCATCAACTGTGGAACAAGCTGCCGCTCTAGCTGATGAGGTGCTCACCATCAAGCCTCAATGGAAAAGGCTACTAGTCGGTGACAAAAAAACTACCAGCTCCCCAACACCAGTGGTCCCTTGTCCTTTGGCCTCCAATGTTCACCGTCCCAATAGACTACCAACACATGGCGGACCCCGTGTGAATGTGCCTCCTACTACTCCTGCCTCCTCTTTGGGAGTACGACGTGGAGAAAGACTCATAGAACGCAGATGTTATGGATGTGGGCAGCCTGGTCATCTGCAAGCTCACTGTCCAGGTGCTCAGAGGCAAAACAGTTACAGACCCCCTTTGCCTGTTCATTATCTACAGACACCCTCAACAGGAGAAGAGCTGGATTCATTCCCTGATGATTTGCCAAGTGACTCTGATATGTTGACTTCCCTACCAGGAGTCTATGGGGTGCGAGCCACAGCCGCCTGTTCTTCTGATCTTCAGCATAAACATCTACAGGAGGTTGTGCTGGATGGCCAAAAAGTTGTTGGCTTTCGTGACACTGGGGCTTTTCTCACCATCGCAGATCCCCGAGTAATTCAACCAGAAGCAATTCAAAAGGGACCAGGAATTGCTATTGAATTGGCTGGAGGTACTCAAAGGTACATTCCAAGAGCGAGTGTGACCCTGGATTATGGCTTTGGAGCAAAACAATGCACGATTGGTGTGATGAGCGGCCTTCCTGCAGACATTCTTCTAGGGAATGATGTGGGGAATCTTCAATGCCACTTTGTCGGCGCGATAACCAGAAGTCAAGCAAAGAGAGCAGCAGATGTGGACGTGTTCAACCCATCAATGGAACTGAGGCCACCCGAACTGCTTTCACAGCCGGTGAGTGATTCTTCTTGTGGGTCTCATATGAATGTCACTTGGGATAAAGTTCAGTTTAGACAAGAGGTAGAGACTGACCCCACCCTGGCTAGCTTTAGAGCTCGGGCTGAAGTAGGGCAGTTAGGAGAAAATGGGGAAAAAATTATCAGAGAAAATGGACTCCTATATCGAGTTACCAACGCTGACTCCTTAGATAAGCCCTGGACTTATAGCAAACAGCTGATTGTTCCTCAGAAATACAGAATTTCCCTATTACACCTTGCTCATGACATTCCTACTGCTGGCCATCAAGGGAAAACCCGCACCGAGAGACGATTGACTCAAATTTTCTATTGACCTGGAATTTCTCAAGCAGTGGCGCATTTCTGCCGAACCTGCGACATATGTCAGCGTAGAGGGCGACCCGGAGATCACCCAAAGGCACCCTTGCAACCACTCCCTATAATAGAAAAACCCTTTCAAAGAGTAGCTGTCGATCTCATTGGACCACTGGCTAAACCAAGTAAATCTGGAAAGCAGTACATTCTCACTGTTGTGGACTATGCCACCCGATATCCAGAAGCCGTGGCCTTGTCAAGTATTTCTGCAGCCAAGGTGGCCGAGGCCCTTGTTACCATTTTCACCCGAGTAGGATTCCCCAGTGAAATCTTATCGGACCAAGGCTCCCAGTTTATGTCAGAGTTGGTGCAGTGTCTGTGGCGCACCTGTGGAATACGGGCAATTCGAACTACAGCATACCATCCTCAAACCAATGGACTTTGTGAACGGTTTAATCAAACACTGAAAAATATGCTAAGGGCCTTCACTGACAGTGATTCCGACTGGGAGAAGTACCTACCCCATCTCCTGTTTGCCTATCGGGAAGTTCCCCAGGAGTCCACTGGGTTTTCCCCCTTTGAACTACTCTATGGAAGAAAGGTCAGAGGACCCTTAACTCTGCTAAAGGAATATTGGGAGGGGCAAGTTGAAGATACAGGAACCCCTGTTGTTCCATATGTCCTCAAGCTTCGGGAAACCCTGGCTCAACTTGCTAGTTTGGCTCAGGATCATGTACGGATGACTCAAACCAGACAGAAGACATGGTATGACCGCAAAGCACGCTATCGAGAATTTGTAGAGGGACAACAAGTCTTAATGATTGTTCCCCATCGGCAAAATAAACTCCAGACAACATGGGAGGGTCCCTTCCGGGTTCTCAGAAAACTAAACGACACCAATTACCTTCTTGCTCTAGATGATCAGTGTCTAAGATTAAGGACTGTCCATGTGAATATCATTAAGGAGTACCATGACCGGACATTACCTATGATAGCAAGCTGTCGGCTGGCTTCAGAAGATGGTCAGGAGGATGAGGACCCATTACCTGATCTTGTTGAAGCAGCCAGAGCCCCATCCACTGTGGAACAGGTTCCTCTGAGAGATCACTTAGATTCCTTACAGAAAAAACAAATGCTGGGAGTGCTCCATCAGAGACAGGCTGCTTTCTCATCCCGACCAGGTCGAACCACAGTAACCCAACATCATGTGGACACTTAGGGCATCTGTCCCATACAACAGGCTCCCTACCGGGTACCAGAATCAGTTAGAAACACCATGCAGCATGAGCTGGAGGAGATGTTACAGCTTGGGGTGATTCAGGCCTCCCATAGTCCTTGGGCCTCTCCTGTTGTGTTAGTACCCAAGAAAGATGTGAGTACTCGATTTTGTGTGGACTACAGACGACTAAATGACCATACCATCAGTGATGCTTACCCAATGCCCCGCATTGATGAACTTCTAGACCGGCTAGCTGGGGCACGATACGTCACCACCTTGGATCTCAGTAAGGGATACTGGCAAATTCCCCTGACGGAGGAAGGTAGAGAAAAGTCGGCTTTTATAACCCCCTTTGGTCTGTATGAATTTCTAAATATGCCTTTCGGAATGAAAAACGCCCCTGCAACCTTTCAGAGAATGGTGGACCAGATCCTCCGGGGATGTGGCGACTTCGCTTGTGCCTACCTGGATGATATCGCCATCTTCAGCCACACATGGGAGGAACATCTGAATCAAGTAGCTGTTGTTCTCGACCGGATTCTCACAGCAGGCCTAACTATTCGACCTGATAAATGCCAATTGGGGATGGGTGAAGTCCAATATCTAGGGCATCGAGTAGGAGGGGGGAAGTTACGTCCTGAACCTGCCAAAATCCAGGCTATTAGAGACTGGCCTGTACCCCAAACCAAGAAACAAGTTATGGCTTTTTTGGGCACTGCCAGTTATTACCGAAAATTTGTTTCTCATTTCAGCAGTGTGGCCAAGCCCCTTACAGACCTCACGAAGAAAACGATGCCCCGGCTGGTGATCTGGACTCCAGCCTGTGATGAGGCTTTTAACCGGCTGAAGGACGCCTTGGTCTGCGATCCTGTTCTGGCTGCTCCAGACTACAAGAGGAGATTCATTGTGCAGACGGATGCCTCTTCTTATGGACTGGGAGCTGTCCTCAGCCAGGTGAATGCAGCCGGGGAGGAGCACCCCATTACCTACCTCAGCAGGAAACTGCTGGACCGAGAAGTGGCCTATGCAACTGTTGAAAAAGAATGTCTGGCTGTAGTGTGGGCCCTTAGGAAACTACGGCCGTATCTGTATGGACGAGAATTCACTGTGGTTACTGATCACAATCCCCTCACCTGGCTGAACAGAGTCTCTGGGGACAATGGACGATTACTACGATGGAGCCTGGCTCTTCAACCATATAACTTTACCATACAATATAGAAGGGGCAGCCAACACCAAAATGCAGACGGATTGTCCAGCCAAGAAGAGCCCTGAGTCAGGTCCACCATGTTTACGTGTACTTGACAAGCGACCTGTTGAGGTCACTAGTCCGTACACCAATTGAGGGGGGAAGGGGTTGTAAGATTATATCCCCCCAGCCTGTATCATATTGCAATCAGGCTTCAGCCGTAGCTATTGTCCTTGATTTGGGGGGGGGTTGCATATATATTGTTCTCCTCTGCAGGGGGCTTGCCTAGTACACAATCTCTGGAGGCTGTGTCTAGGAACCCTTTTCTAACTACAAGTAGCAAATGTTAAGGGGGTGGATCTAAGGAGGGGTGGGAGATTCAGCCCCATGTTTTAGTTTTTAGTTATGCTTTGTTGAGTGAAGGGTGAGGACCTGTGCTAAGGCCAGCTCCTTATCGCCCGTACATGGATATTGGACTTTGAGGACTTTTGCATTCTCCTTGGCGCCCCCGGACCTAGTTCCTTTGTGTGGACTCTAAAGAACCATTTTAATATTGCATGTTTTATGCTCCCTGCCTCATTAAATCTTCTTGGATTGTTCCTTGGCCTGGCGTCCCTTACTGCTCTGTCGCATACCCCGTCACATACATAAAAAAGCTTTTCTACTCCCCCCAAGGAAACAGAAGGTAACCTTTGACTGAGAAGTTTAAGTATTTCTGTTATTTTCTCCCCTTTATAACGGTTTTGCATAATTGTGTGTCAATTTTCTTTTACAACTTTTTACTGTATTTTTTATATTAAAGCTTAACATTTTAATAAGTTTGATCCTTGTATGCTCTGTAGAATCCATAGACTTACGGAGAGTGTGTGACCCTGTTCATTGTCAGACAGTAGTATATTTTGGGGGCTCCTCACCCCATGTGGTTGATTGGTGGCGCCGGGGTGTGTGGACTGTATCAGGGTGTGATTTATGGTCACTTTATAGCCTGTAACAGAGATTGAGTGAGTGGAAATAAATTAACCCTTGCAGGCACACCCCACGTTACGTGCTGAGAAGTGTGTACGTGACAATAACACGATGAAAACTTGTCTATTTTTGCATTTGATAATGTATCTGATGTGTGGCTCCAGGTAAATGTACAAACCAGGGAAAACTGACATGGATATTAACTTTTCCACTAGCTACTGTTCACCAGACAGTGTACTCTTGGCTCCCGTCTAGCTGGTATATTTTGACATATTGTTTAACAAAATGCACAGATTGTAGTACGTGTTACTGTAGCATTTTTTTAAGCTAACAGTGTCAAAACACCTAAAAAAAATTGTATTTTTGTAAAAAACAAAAACTAATGTAAAACCAATGAGTTGATGCTTAACAGGCAACAAAATACAAACCATTACCAGAAAAAAAGCTGTGAAAATGCAATCTATTGTGCATTTTCAGTACATGTGGGTGTATAGGGTTTCTTATTGGTACATGTGTTCGAAACAAATTGGTTACAGAATAATGTGGACTCCTTCACTTCACCTTAAGGATACCGTCACACTAAACGACGTACCAGCGATTCCGACCGCGATACGACCTGGTCAGGATCGCTGGTAAGTCACTGGCAAGTCACTGGCAGGTCGCTGGTGAGATGTCACACAGTCAGACCTTACCAATGACGCAGTAACGATAGAGGGCGCAGTAGCAACCTGTATAACGATCTCGGTGGTGATTGGGACCCTGTCACACAGCGTCAAACACAGCGATGCGTCCTTCCCTGTGGGAGCCCGACGAGGAAAAAATGAACCAGAACAGTGTGTAATGATCAGCAATTTCACAGCAGGGGTCAGGTCGCTGCTTAGTGTCACACACCGCGAGATCGCTGATGAGGTCACTGGTACGTCACAAAACCTGTGACTCAACAGCGATCTCGCTAGCGATCTCGCTATGTGAGAAGTACCCTTAAGGCTGGGCTCACACAAGCATATTTCACGGTCCATACACAGACTGCAGTACTCCATGTGATGGTGGGTCTCCCGACATGAAATTGCAGCCACCTATGCTTCTATGAGGATGTAAGGTCAGGTTAGGACTGGGAGACCTGTGGTCAATCCAGGTATTGCACTTCGTATACTGACCATCAATTAGAATTGTGTGAACTGGGCCTTAAGGATATCTTTATTTAGAAGCAGAGAAACCTGAGTTTCGGTGTGCGTATCAAACACAGGCTTAAAGAAAAAAATATTTTGGGGTCACTATATATGCAAACCACTTACGCAAGTATCTCTGTGCTTGGGTATTCTTAGTGCTCAACCCAGTGCGAGCTGCTTGCAGTGGCAGAATTGCTCTCACTGGGGGTAACAACAGTGTGATAGGATAAAGTGTGTAAAAAAAAAAATAAATAAATGGGGGGAAAAAACCCACCCTCCCCAATAAGTGATCTATTTATGGCTGGCTACACGTGGGCAGAGACCTGAACTACTCAATATGTGACTTCCATTGGTGTTCAGATCAAGTCCAGATCCCAAACCGACCTGCCATGGGTCCGCTCATCTCTATTTAGAAGTCATGTAAAAAAAAAACAAAACTCATTTTATGGCCGCACCTCCAATGAAGTGTCGCGGGCGGAGGAGGGGTTGCTGCGCTCTCCCACTGCTCGGGTCCGGCTGCTGCTGCTCGGTGGTGGCGCGAGCGTTGGGCCGGATCCCGGGGATCCCGGGAGCGATGACAGGGAGCAGCTTGGATGTTGGTTCTCCCCTCCGTGGGTAGGGGGTTGGTTGGTCCCGGGGCCCGGTGATGGGGTAGGGATGGATCGCAGGCGGGTTACGGGGCCTGGTGAGGTGCAGGGTTGCGGGGGCAGCGCTGTGCCGCACGGCACGGTGGTACTCACTCAGCCAATGACGAATGCAAAGTCTCCGGTAAAACAAACGGCTGGATGGACGGGTCCCACAGACGGCTGCGGTGTTTCTCCTCCCGGCAGGTTGATGGTGACTGCCTTTCCCTGCACCTATGTAGTGTAAACGGTTCCAATGGGTTCCCACTGGTAACCCGCTCCCCAGCTTGAAGGTTGCTGAAGGAGCCCCTTTTGCCCGCAGGCCCTGGCCCTGGGAACTTTAGCCTTGGCGGTGACCGTGTTTCCCTCTAACGGTTGGACTGTTGCCTTCTGTCGGGACTTGGCTGCTGGGAAACCCAGGAGGTTCCCTTCGCTAACGGATTTGACAAATTGCACGGCGACTCCTAGCCTTGCCGGGGTCCGTAAGCCCCTGCCGGATGGTGCTGGCTTATCTTTGCGTACCGGTCCGGTACCGCTGGGCCACCGCCCGTCCACGGTCCTTACGGCTAGCTCCAATCTGCCTCTCCTGCAGACGGTCACCACCGTCTGCCAACCTTGCTGTTCCGTCCGGGCCACACACCCGGACCACTTTCTGTCTGCTCCTTTACCACTTTTCTCTCCTCTCACTTTCACTTCCAAACTTCAACTAACTGTTTTTCCCGCCTCCAGGACTGTGAACTCCTCGGTGGGCGGGGCCAACCGCCTGGCCCACCCCCTGGTGTGGACATCAGCCCCTGGAGGGAGGCAACAAGGGTTTTTGTCTGACTTTGGTGTGCCTGATTGGAAGTGTGGGGTGTGTTGGTGTAGTGCTTGTGACGTCCTGGCTTGCCCAGGGCGCCACATTCCCCCTTAGTAAAATGCAGATCGTCCGCGGGCTGCCCGTCCATCACCGGTTTTATTTTCACAACTGAAAAAGATAAACGGTTAACATATAAAAACATTTGCAATCTTCCCACATCGGGAGGCACATACTTAAACGTTGCTAACGGTAACGGCTTCCGCTCTCTCCCACCCAAGCAACCTGGCCCTGATGCTGCCCCTAAGCAAATGGGCAGCACCCCTTGACCCCAGTCCAGCACAAGTTACCCGAGCGGGTTCTGTCCTTTTCAGGGGACCCACGTCCATGGCGAACCCCTGAAACCCCGGAGGATCGCCACCGGTTGCGGTAGTGGCGGGCCTGGGCGATCACTTCCCTCCAGGCCCATCCTCCAAATCAGCCTCTCCGGAGGCAGTTACGGTAAAGCCAACATTTTTATTTACACACCACAAGTTTGTGGTTGCCCTGCCTGTTCTCGGGCTTGTCCGTAGCAGTTTCTACGCATTGATTGCAAACAGTCCCCACGGGGACAACAGTTGCCGGCAACGACCGGTTCAAATCAGGGATGGTCAATCAGGTGACTTCTTTGGTAATCATTCACTTATCATTCACAATCTTTTTTAAAACTTTTAAACGGTACTTTGGTGGTCCCAATGGGGACAGCTCGCAACGGGACTCCGCTGCCATCACTCGGACTCTTCGGTGTCGGCTGGGGGAGGGGGCGCGGTGGACACCCGGGCCTCTTGGCTGCCCCTCAACTTTGCATCCAACGCAAACCACCCCCTCTCCCCGCAGTGCCGGGTGTACTGCACCAGGTCTCCCGGCATCAGGTTGCGGCCTGGGTGCTCCTCCGGCAGGTGGGCGTTGACATCCCGCCGGGCTACAAAGACTTCGGCCTCCAGGCCTGGCTCGTAAATAAAGCCATAGCCCCGGCGGACATCAAACCGCCTCACCTGCCCTTCATACAGGGGGCCCCGGACACGGAAGGTCGCTTGCCGGAGGCTTTCTTTTTCCCGGATCGTGCGGGCCACCAACTCTGCCTTCTTCCTCTCCCTTTCCGCGATCTCCGGGCCCAGCAGTGTCTGCTCCCTGTCCCAATATGGGGCTGCTGCGAGCTCCGGCGCACGGGTCGGGCCCCGCGAGACGTTCTGGACACTGCCCACCACTGGCAATCTGGGTGGAAGGTCCCACGGTGACTTGGCCTGGGGTGCTGCCCTGCAGCGGCAACCCGGCGCAACCTCAGCCGAGGTGTGGGGGATGGGCGCAGGGGTCCTCTTCCACCAGGCCTCCTGCACGGAGCGGCCTGTCGGCTCCGGCTCGGGGGAAGTCTCCGCAGATACCTCCGGTTCGGGCTTCGGCACCTTCCACGGTAGCTGTTCTGGTCGATCACGGGCTCCGGCTGCAGGCCGATCCGCCTGGGCGGACGTGCGGGGTACCGCTTCCGGTTGCGGTGGTAGCGGGCCTAGTGGCGGGGGCGCGGCGGCCAATACGGGTAGCGGGGGAGGTAGCTGGGTGAGCGGGTGTGGACTGGGTACCTCGGCCGCGATGACCGACCCACTAGGGGTACAGGGGCGTGGGTCATTCACCCTCCCTTCCGAAACTCCCTCTTCCTCGCGTCTCCGCACGGTCGCCACAACCTCCGCCATGTCGGCCTCCCACTCCTTCAGGAGGAGCTGCATCTTGAACTGCAGCCGTTGTTGGAGCTGAGCGGTCCGGATCTCCACCCACGCCGCGGTTCCAGGCGCGGGGGCTACGGTGCTGCGGGGCGGCATAAACATGGCTCTGGTGGCCTCTTCCAGGAACCAGCAACAAGATGGCCGCAGGGCCTTGGCGTCTCTGCTTTTATAGCCGCGGGCTACATGCGGCCAGACGCCATCAGTCCCCCTTAGTCTCTTTCCGGCTCCTCTACAGGGGCGGGGTTTTGGCCTTCGCGCCTCCACTGCTCGAGGAGACACTCGAGCGGGTATTTTTCGCGCCCAAGATGGCGGCTTCTTACATTTTTCGGCCGGACACCTCCGGCGGTCACAAGGCGCACCTCTACCAGACGGCAGAGCGGTAAGATCCTGTTCGTGACGCCAAGTTGTCGCGGGCGGAGGAGGGGACGCTGCGCTCTCCCACTGCTTGGGTCCGGCTGCTGCTGCTCGGTGGTGGTGAGAGCGGTGGGCCGGATCCCGGGGACTCGAGCGGCGTTCCTCGCCTGTGAGTGAAAAGGGGTTTGGTTTTGGGGATTTATATTGTCCGTGACGCCACCCACAGTTGTGGTGAGATTGGTGACGCCACCGCTGCTCTGGACGGGGATCCCGGGAGCGATGACAGGGAGCAGCTTGGATGTTGGTTCTCCCCTCCGTGGGTAGGGGGTTGGTTGGTCCCGGGGCCCGGTGATGGGGTAGGGATGGATGGCAGGCGGGTTACGGGGCCTGGTGAGGTGCAGGGTTGCGGGGGCAGCGCTGTGCCGCACGGCACGGTGGTACTCACTCAGCCAATGACGAATGCAAAGTCTCCGGTAAAACAAACGGCTGGATGGACGGGTCCCACAGACGGCTGCGGTGTTTCTCCTCCCGGCAGGTTGATGGTGACTGCCTTTCCCTGCACCTGTGTAGTGTAAACGGTTCCAATGGGTTCCCACTGGTAACCCGCTCCCCAGCTTGAAGGTTGCTGAAGGAGCCCCTTTTGCCCACAGGCTCTGGCCCTGGGAACTTTAGCCTTGGCGGTGACCGTGTTTCCCTCTAACGGTTGGACTGTTGCCTTCTGTCGGGACTTGGCTGCTGGGAAACCCAGGAGGTTCCCTTCACTAACAGATTTGACAAATTACACGGCGACTCCTAGCCTTGCCGGGGTCCGTAAGCCCCTACCGGATGGTGCTGGCTTCTCTTTGCGTACCGGTCCGGTACCGCCGGGCCACCGCCCGTCAACGGTCCTTACGGCTAGCTCCAATCGGCCTCTCCTGCAGACGGTCACCACCTTCTGCCAACCTTGCTGTTCCGTCCGGGCCACACACCCGGACCACTTTCTGTCTGCTCCTTTACCACTTTTCTCTCCTCTCACTTTCACTTCCAAACTTCAACTAACTGTTTTTCCCGCCTCCAGGACTGTGAACTCCTCGGTGGGCGGGGCCAACCGCCTGGCCCACCCCCTGGTGTGGACATCAGCCCCTGGAGGGAGGCAACAAGGGTTTTTGTCTGACTTTGGTGTGCCTGACTGGGAGTGTGAGGTGTGTTGGTGTAGTGCTTGTGACGTCCTGGCTTGCCCAGGGCGCCACAGAAGCATCGCTGAAAACCAAGTAGATCATCGCAATAAGAAAAAAAGGAAGACAAAGTTTGGAGATTTCTGAATGTGGCACTGGAAAAAGGATGGGCCATGAAATACAGAACCCTGTTTTTTGTTGAAAGAAAGCACACCAATTCTTGGGAGCAGTTCACATTCATACAATTGCTCAAAACCCTCCATGTACATGGCTTTATCTACATGCTTATCGAAGAACTCTGTATCCAAACTCCGAAGCCTAATAGCAGCTCGCCAAACACAGATTTTTTAATTATGAAATAGCTGTTGCTGCAGTTTGTGAATTTTCTGTGTGTTAGTACCTAATGTTCTACCAGTTACATCGAACCACGCATCAACAGCCATGATGTAGTACAACGAGAGCAAATAGTCATTGTCTATCATATACAGCAGAGAATTTCAGTACACCACACAGTTCTGTTCATTCCCTCCTTTAACTCTTCTGCAACTGTCACTCGATATGACTTCAGGTGAATGATTTCGAACCACATTGAAATGTTTTTCTTCTGATGTTCTGGGATAATTTTAGTGTTGATTTCCCCAGGCTTCTTATAATCCTCCCCTGGATGTCTGCAACAACGATGTGGTTTTTTTTTTGTGTGTGCTACATCACTGCTGCATCAACTTAAGGGTGCTTTACACGCTGCGATCTCGCTAACGATATATCATCGGGGTCACGTCGTTAGTGACGCACATCCGGCGCTGTTAGCGACATCGCAGCGTGTGACACCAAGGAGCGACGATCAACGATCGCAAAATCGTTAAAAATCGATGATCGTTGACATGTCGCTCCTTTTTCAAAATATCGCTGCTGCCACAGGTACGATGTTGTTCATCGTTCCTGCGGCACCACACATCGCTATTTGTGACACCGCAGGAACGACGAACATCTCCTTATCTACGTTCACCAGCAATGCGGAAGGAAGGAGGTGGGCGGGATGTTACGTCCTGCTCATCTCTGTCCCCCCTCTTCTATTGGGCGGCCGCTTAGTGACACCGCAGTGACGTCGCTATGATACCAAACACACCTCCCCCTTGAAGAAGGGATTGTTTAGCGGTCACAGCGACGTCGCTGAAAAGGTATGTGCGTGTGACGCTGCTGTAGCGATAATGTCGCTACGGCAGCGATCACCACATTTCGCAGGAACGGCTGGGGCGGGCGCTATCGCGCACGACATCGCTAGCTATCACTAGCGATGTCGCAGCATGTAAAGCACAATTTATTCAAACTAGTTATCAATTCGTTGTCTGAAGCTTAAGCACAACTGGGTTTTTGAGCAAGACAGTGCTCCAAAGTATAAAACCCAATTCCATCTTTTTGTGATACAAAAGAATCCCCACTTAAACCCATTTAAGTCCCTGAATAAAACAATTTTGCTAAGGAGAGTGAACCTGAACAACTGCATAGAAATATGAAAGTGTTAAAGGGAACCTGTCAGCAGATTTGGGGCCTATAAGCTCTGGCCACCACCACCGGGGTCTTATATACAGCATTCTAATATGCTGTGTATAAGAGCCAAGGCCGCTGTGTAGAACGTAGAAAGAATTTTATAATACTTACCTAAAACAGTCCCTGGTGTGGAGTTGGGTTATATGGGTGTCTCTGTTCTTCGGTGACACTATATATATCAAGTCCAAGAAGAACCTTGGCCTTCACCCTTTCACCCCTGTACAGGGATCTCAACTAAGGGCCACCTGGGTTAGGTCCACAAAGAGGCTGTTGGCGAACAGAGTGGGTTAGCAGAAAACAGTCATCTAAGAAAGGTCAAACCCAGAGAAGTCAAAAAATAAATTACAATCTTAAGAGAAAGGTCAGACATTTTGTGCTCAGAAATGAAATAACACAGATGATCAGGACTGCAGAGGTAAAGGAAAGAACCAAGGTCAGGTATAAACTTTAACTAGCAATAAGAGACATAAAGCTAGATATTTTCATCCTGTGATCCCTCTCAAAGGCTCACAGATAGCAGATATTGAGAAGACTATATTAGGAATTAAAAAACAAAAAAAACAAAAAAATGAGCCGGAGTATGAGATGGTATACATGGAGCTTGTGAGCTCATGTTCACACTGGCCATAAGACAAAGAGAAACCAAGGGAAAAATTGTGAAAACATACCCTGCTGTAACTAAATAAAAGCATAGTGCATATAAACATAGGGTACTTAGTAAACACTGTTTTTGATCAAAAAAAGCATAAAGCTATCCCACCAACGTTGGTGGGATAGCTTTATGCTTTTTTTTTATCAAAAACAGTGTTTACTAAGTACCCTATGTTTATATGCACTATGCTTTTATTTAGTTACAGCAGGGTATGTTTTCACAATTTTTCCCTTGGTTTCTCTTTATATTAGGAATTAGCCTATTCGCTCCCTGCTTGGACAGCACCAGAAATCCCACAATATTAAACAGCTGTTGCACTGTCACCTGCAATAAATGTGCAGCATTGCCCAGCTACATGATCAGAGGGAACAAACACAGAAACTTAGGTAACAGCACTTCTTCGTCCTTCCGAGAGACTTCATAATTCTTAACCCTTAGGACTAAGCTTATGCGAAAAAGATTGATGAAGCTCCTGATAGGGTTGTCAGCAGCATTGACATTATTAGCCGAAACACAACATTTTTCCTCTGTCCCATAACTCTTCCACAGTAATAAGATATTTCAGGGAGCCTTTTACAACCCGACAATGTACGATTTTTTTTGTCCCTCATACTCTAGATCGTCTCTAACCAACACAGGAGTAGGAGGGTTTCTAACTGGGTGCACTGGTACATAGTATGTTTTAGCTCATATTTTGAATGAACCAATCATGGAAGGGATCTTGAGTTTTAATATTTTTAGTGGATAACCACATCAGGTCCCCAAGACCGATTCTTGGCATACACATGCTTCTTCATTTAGGAGAGGTCTGTTTGACAGGGCCCTTCTCAGGTTTTCAATGACCTTGGACCAGATAACTTTAAACTTGTCTATGGATTTTCCAGTCTCTGGACAACTAATTTGGAAAAGACCCAAAGCGAGAATGATTACAGAAAAACAGAGAGGTGTTAATTGACTTCTAATGCTAATTATTAATGGCAAGCTCAGCTAAAGGCAGATATTGTTCCCAGTGAAACTGCTGATCAGAGACAGAATATTTAAGATACTGCTTGAT
This sequence comes from Anomaloglossus baeobatrachus, assembly GCF_048569485.1. Taxonomy (NCBI): domain Eukaryota; kingdom Metazoa; phylum Chordata; class Amphibia; order Anura; family Aromobatidae; genus Anomaloglossus; species Anomaloglossus baeobatrachus. The sequence continues at coordinate 737,548,016 of NC_134354.1, forward strand.
TATCTGGGTAACACATTCAGTCTGATCATTGATCCCTGGGTGGTAGGCAGTCGATAAAGATAATTAAAAATTGATTAGATTATAGAATGTCCTCCAAAATTATGAAACAAATTGAATTCTTTGGTGGGAAACAATTTTTATGGGGAATCTCGTGTAAATGTGTGGGGGTAAGGCCTGGGCTGTACGCAGTTTGTCCAGATGTAATAAGATAATCTGCATATATATAATTAAATAATAAGTATGTAATTAAACCATAGATGTTGTTGCATAATTATCTATATGTCTGTATGACAATCGCATAGACGCCATAATATGATTTTAAGATGTGCACTCGGGAATGTGTTAACCAAGATGGATAAGCTAAAATGTACAATGAACAAAGAAGTATTCATAACACATTGATTGTATTCATAACATGTTGGTTCTCACCAACTGAGATGTGAAACTGGGACTTTATCTTTACTCCTTGTTTCCGTTTCAAGGTCAAATGTTGGACTGTATAATCATGAGATTTTAATACATCAGCCAGAAGCTTGCTTCTGCTCAAACAGTGAATACGTGATCATTATTGTCAGATTAATTTATATCTCCGCAGATCGATTTGAAATCCAACTCTGTGACCCTGAGAAACCCCATTTGTGGTTCCCCAAAATTCCCAACCTTGACAAATGCACAATGTATTTAATAAATAACTCACTTAGGGTTTGGGACTTAGGTAATCCAGACAGAGAAACAAAATGACACAATTTACTGAGTCTGTATATCACCACCCAAATAACAGCCCTATCCTTTGGAGGATGGTTGGTCAGTAATAATGTCCACAGAGAGAGATGGATTCCAGGACCTGACCTTTAGGGACGGGTTTGTGGTGTTGTGACAAATTTCACATGCCATGAAATATTCCTTACGATCTCAAAGAATGGTTGGCCATAAAATTTTCTAGATACCAATCTGATAAAATGTTACTCCAAAGATGACCTGCGAGTACAGAATCATGGAATTCATAGATGATTTCCATACAATACTAGGTCGATCAAAGAATTTGGGTTCTTATACCCTGTCACCGATCATGTGCCTAGGCCCTCGCTTGCCCTATTCTCACCCTGACTATTGAGTTGGCCAGCGCGAGCGCTAGTTCCACCCCTGCATTAATATACCATGAGGAAAAGAAGACCGACTACGGGATAAACAAAAGGAATTCACCAACTTCACGGCTTCAGACAGACACCAGGACTCCAGCCAACACTGCTTCCACCAGAAGGATTAACACCACCAGCAAGGCTCCAGTGGCTAACTGGGTAACCTTACTCCTCTCTGGCTAATAGAATGGATATTCTATTACCCGCGTCATGTGATGGTACATGTGACTATTTAAAGGGAATGGGTGTGATCACAAACCAGCTGCATAGGAGAAGAGTTAGCCAGGAGCTGCTAGCAGTGAAACTGATATTAAACTGCACTGCACCAAAGGAAAGGGAAAACATTTAAAATCCAGAGTCTCACAAGCCAAAGTGAGACTCTGGCCTCAAACCTGTCACAAGTCTAATGACGAGAGACCATCGTGACACAGGGCCAGGTGAGAAAGCTCCCTTTAACTCAGGAAAAGCATGAACTGCCTCATGTTTCCAGTTGATTAAATCAGACCTTTTCTTAGCCCAACCATTGACTGATTTAACTACCTTGGAAAAATATGTAATACATTTACAATAGTAATTCACCAACCAAAGAAGGGCTGCAAGGATTTCAGAGATTCGGATATCTTTAGAAAAACAAGATATTCCCCAGGAAGTTTACATCTGGTATCAGGAAAACACATTTTTTTAAGTTTAGCAAAAAAAGAATTGTCTATGCATACATTTTGGATAACAACTACATAAAGACCAAAATTTGCTTTGGAACTAGAACTAATAAAGTCCTTGAGCTACACAGATTTCTCTAAACAACATAAACAGAGAGCAATATTTTGCAGAATCATAAGAAAATACTTGTGCCCCAGGTGGGGATCCCTATACCCACAAAGGCACTGGTACTTGTCAGTGGGCAGTAATCTTGGGCAGGAACATTTATAACTTTCCATAGCAGCTTCACAAATTCTCCTTTACTCTATTGACCCTTTGTTGTTTATGGTATTTAGTCACCCGAAACTGCATGGGGTCTTCCTTAAGTGTAGTAGCCACTTAAGTAATAGGTAGTGATGCATTCTTGTCAGAGTTTATGCAACCACCTATGAAGACAAATTGTCAAGGGCAAAGCTGAAGAAAGAGAGTCACGTAGAAGAAACTGTACTAACATGTCTTTGATTTGGTCTGGATGTCCAGTATTGAAGTGATGGTGAAGTGCTTGGTCATTCTATTGAGAGTCTATGGCCCAGCTTCGACCTCAGTATAAAATATTCCTCATCTGTACATGTTCCTTGGCGTGGGGATGCTATTTTACTTTCGACTAACGCTAAATAGTCATGGTCATCATACAGAAGCAGATGGACCTTAAAAAAAAAAGCCAACTGTGGAGAAATTTGGAACATCAGGCGGTGGGGAAAAGGCTGAAGGCTGAGGAGCAATATGCAGCAGAGAAGTAGTGAATCCACATACTGGTTTTCAGAACCAGACATATGTGGGTGGAGGCTGAAGTAAAGGCCACAACTTTCTTTAAAGGTAAAACATCTTATTGTTTTCATCTGAAAATTAGTTAGGCACATTCATCTTGTGTTTGAGAAAATTTACGGGAGGTGATGAAGTGATTTTTGCCAAAGAGGCTTCACAATGCTGAACTTGTTCTGCGGGATCCTGGTCCAACTGAGAGAGGTCTTACTCTGTTCTTTATAGTTTGGCAGCTGCTTTGCGCTAAAAACTACATCTGTTACATATCAGAGGAACCCTAGCCTTTACCCTTCAACCCCATGTAAAGGGATTTGGACACAGTGCTCCCTGGGTTGGGTTCACGGAGGGGCTGCTGGTCAGTGAAGCACGCTAACAGAGAGGGGTTGTCTAAACCGGATTAAAACCAGGGAATTCAAAAACAATGCAGAATCATAAGGCAAAGGTCAAAAAATCAGAATGGAAACTAAATATCCCACATGATTGGGACAGCAACAATTTAGGGAAAACTCATGGATTTATATAGTGGAAGCCCTGTACAATGCTCACGGAAGAGAGACAATGTGAAACCTACCTTAGCTCCTTGCTTGGATGGCATCACAAGTCCTAGAATATGAAACAAAGTTGTCACATTGTTGCCCGTAACAAAAGCACTTGAGGACAAAGTCAGATGGGGCCAACACAGACACGGATGTAAAAGTTTGGAGTAAAATGATGCACTACAGCATTAAAACCTCAAAATAACTGTGGAATACAGTGATAGTAGAATTATGGTTTGGGATGTTTTGCTGGATATTGGCCAGGACGGCTTGCCATCATTGATGGAACAATGAATTCTGAATTTTAGCAGCAAATTCTAAATGAAAAGATCAGGACATCTGTCCATGAGCTGAATCTTAAGAAAATGTGAGTCATGATGCAACTCCATGACCCAAAGCACACAAGTTGTTAACGTTTTGGAGTGATCATGTCAAAGTCTTGACCTTTGTTGTCAGACTACCACTAGGTGGTACAGACACTCAGGCAGGAAAACTAACCTGAGTGGAGATGCCCACCAGAGGTTGCCAAACTAATAGGCAGAGAAGTCAAACAGAAATGGGTCAATGCCGGCAAGTCATGTCTTGGAACAGAGAGCAAAACTAGTCACAGTCAAGAACAGAGCCGAGGTTGGATACTGGGAAACAAACTACATAAACTGGTGAAACACAGAGGTAAGACTGGGCAGGACACACGGAGGACGCAGCGAGCAGGGACATCGGAGGTCAGGCAGTGCTGGAGGGACGGAGGTCAGGCAGGGGAGGCGGAACCGAGGTCAGACCGGGCCGGAGAGATTGGGGTTGGGCAGGTCAGGGGTCAGGACAAAGGTATCGGGTAGCAGGGAAACAAATCAGAGTAGTTCTCAGAGGAGTAGCATGACACCAAGCCGGAAATATCACTGGCGGCATCCAGGAGACAGCAGCACCAAGATATAGCGGCGTGACCCCCGGAACAAAGCCAGAGCAAACAAGCCCCTCCCAGAGGTAGGATACATGCACTGGATCAGGAATGGCAGAGCTGTGCATGAATCATGACATTTATAATATATAACTGTTGTAGATGGCTGAAATAAGTAATTCATGGGAGAAAATCCACCAGCATAACAAAATAGTTAATTTATAGGGAGGAATGGAATAAATTCTGATGTGCAGGAGTAATCATCAATTACCATAAACCCTTAGATGCTTTTATTGCTGCACAAAGGGGTCACACCAGATACTGAAAGCAAATGTTCACATAATTTTGCCACTCACAGACATGTGATATTAAATCATGTTCCTCAGTAAAAAAGATTACAAGTTCTAAAATTTTTATTTTGTTCTCTAAATTTTAAAGACTTGTGAAAATGTTATGTATTTTTAGATCAAATTAATGCAGAAATAAGGAAAATTCTGAAGGGTTAACAAAATTTCAAGCACTGCTATAATTTCCAAAGAGAAAAAACAAGAACTAATTGGAAACATATGCCTAACTTGTTAGGATCAAATCTGATCCCCTTCTTTGGAAATCATAATTATAGAGGTGGGCAAACCCACAGATATTTAGGTTTGTTTGGTCCGGCCGAACTTAAAATGAAAAGTTTGGTTCGGGACCAGACTTGAACCTGAACCCTATATAAGTCTATGGGGACTCGGATTTGTGTTCTATACAATGGTGTTAGTAAGGGCTAGCGGGCTGCAAAGCAGGACATTATATTTACTCAGTCCCCATGCAGCTGTCACCCTGCTTTAGGGTCCACTTATTAAATCTCATGCATATTCACTGATTCCCCTGCCCACCCTGTGTGACAGTGTCTGTGATTGGTTACAGTGAGACTAGGGTCCCCCGTATTTTGATACCCAACGCAGATAAAGTAGACAGCTGGAGGCTGCAGCCCCTCCCTCCACCTCACTGTGTGCATTATCTTGGCTGTGTAAAAATAGAAGGGACCCCAGGTGTTTTGTTGTTTTTTTTAATTGTTTGAATAATAATTTAAAAAAAATGGTGTGGGGTCCCCCCATTACTAATCATGTAAGTAAAAAGAAATCAGCACAAAACAAACTCCTATACTTAAAAAAAAAAAGAAAGAAAAAAAAACACCCTCTTACTCCAATTTATTAACCCCTTTTCTATCTGTGTCCACCAGTGCCCCTTAGGGCCAGTCTGAACATGCATGTGTGTCTGTGTCAGAAATAAAAAGAGATCATGAGATTCCAAGTAATCTTATGCACGCGCATGCAGAAAATATCTGCAGCGTAAATTAACAAGATTTGCGGGTTTGAGATTTGCAGCATGTCAACATATAGCCACTCACTGAACTGATCTATACTTCTACAGAGTTTTTTGCTGGACCTTTGTTGTGGGAGCTGCATAGTAAATACTTTCCATAGCAAAATAGCTTGTAGAGCCAAAGTATTCCAAAAATAACTGCAGGACTTATGAAATATATGAAAAATGATTACTAACTTTTTTCCCTTTTTTTTTTCTTCAGTGGTCTCATTGGTCGAAGCTGGGCCATGGTGTTTGCAAGCGGTGGCTTTAAAGTCAGACTGTATGATATTGTGAAAGAACAAGTCACCGCAGCTCTGGAAGATATACGGTATGATTCAATTTGTAATAACTTTATAATTACTAGACGCAGACAATTCTATCTAGAAGTCAAAAATATACAGCCTGATGGACCTCAAAAATCAAAGTTAACAGAAGCCAATTAAACTGATTTTGTAACATTAAACTGGACTATTATGATATTAATGAGTTTATCCTTATCTAGGTATTCATTAACAGATTGGTGGGGGTCCGACACCCAGTACCCCCACCAATCACCTGTTTTTAAGTGCATCAGGCGTATGTAAACACTTGCATTGCTGAACAGCAAAGAGCCATCATGTGCTGGGTACTGCAGATCAGAAACTGCAGTACATAGTGTTGCACTCCCACCAATCTGACATTGATGACCAGGGGCTGATTGGCAAATTTTGTTGTTCTGATCTTGCCTCCCTACCCCGGACCTTTGTTACCCTTCTCTGACCGTGCCCCTGACTCTGACGTTCTCCCTCATACTTCTGACCTCCAGCTTGTACCCTGACCTCAGCTCCGCTTGCTCCCTGTGTACCTTTTCTGACTTCTGATCTCCGGCTTGTACCCTGACCTCGGCTCAGCTCGCTCCCTATGTAACGTATGTAACTTGCTGGCTTATGACCTCTGGCTTGTACCCTGACCTTGGCTCTGCTCACTTCCTATTTACCTTATCTGACTTCCTGGCTTTTGACCACCGACATGTTTGACTGCCCTGTTTTTAGTAGCTTCGAGAGACACCTAGTGGCGTATCATCACAACGAGTACATAGATATGGGTATACAATGGAACCTACTACATAGATACAGGAACAGAACTAAGCTTACTGCACAGATACAGGAAAAGAACCAGGTTTACTATATACAATGGGGCAAAAGAGTAAAGGCCTCTTTACACACTGCGATATCGGTCCCGATATCGCTAGCGTGGGTACCCGCCCCCATCTGTTGTGCGACACGGGCAAATCGCTGCCCGTGCCGCACAACATCGCCCAGACCCGTCAAACGTACTTACCTGTCCGGCGACGTCGCTGTGACCTGCGAACCGCCTCCTTTCTAAGGGGGCTGTCCGTGCGGCGTCACAGCGACGTCACTGAGCGGCCGCCCAATAGAAGCGGAGGGGCGGAGATGAGCGGGACGTAACATCCCGCCCACCTCCTTCCTTCCGCATTGTGGCCGGGAGGCAGGTAAGCTGAGCTTCCTCGTTCCTGCGGCGTCACACATAGCGATGTGTGCTGCCGCAGCAACGATGAACAACTTTGTTACTGCTTCAGTAACGATATTTGAGAATGGACCCCCATGTCACCGATGAGCGATTTTGCACGTTTTTGCGACGATGCAAAATCGCTCATCGGTGTCACACGCAACAACATCACTAATGCGGCCGGATGTGCGTCACAAATTCCGTGACCCCAACGACTCCGCATTAGCGATATCGTAGTGTGTCAAGCCCCCTTAAGACAAGATTCTGCATAACTAATCGTATGCTAAATAGTGTCAAGTCAAATTTATGTATGATATAGCCAAGATTATTGTCTGCAATATTATGGTACTCTCACGCTCAAAAATGTTGTGGGTGGTTAGATATAAAGCCTGAAAGTCAAACGTTCAAAACATTGTTACCCTTTTGCTTGCCACTGTAAAAACGTGAACAGAACCTAGTATACTACATAGAAGCGTTAACAGAACCAAGCTTACTACACAGATATGGAAAAAGAACCAAGATTACTATATAAATACAGGAACAGAACCAAAATTTCTATCTAAACATAGCAATAGAACCAACATTACTGCATAGATAAGTGAACAGAATTGAATTTACAACATAGTTATAGGAACAGAACCGAGCATACTTTATAGATACTGGAATAGAGCACAGCATACTACATGGATACATGAACAGAACTGAGCTTCCTGCACAAATATGGGAACAGAACCAAGCTTACTACATAGATTCGGGAACAGAACTCCGCTAATTACATAGAAATGGAAACAACTGCGCTTACTATATAAATATAGGAGCAGAATTGCGCTAACTACATAGATGCTGAAAGAGAACTGAACTTACTACATTGATACAGGAACAGAACCAAGCTTACTACATAGATATGAAAATAGAATAAAGCTTACAACATAGATATGGAGCATCGGCAAGCTTACTACATAGATACGGAGCAAAGTCAAGCTTACTACATGAATAAGGAAGTAGAACAGAGTTCACTACATAGATACAGGAACAGAAATGAGCTTATCACATAGCTACAGGAAGAAATCTGAGCGTACTGCATAGATACGGGAATGGAACTGAGCTTACTACATAGTTGTGGAAACAGAATCAAATTTACTACATGCATACGGAGCAGAATCAAGTTTACTATATGAATGTGGGAGCAGAACAGAGTTCACTTCATAGATACCGGAACACAACCGAGCGTACTGCATAGATATGAGAACAGAACTAAGTTTACTACATAGACACGAAAGCAGAACCGAGCTTAATACATAGATATCGGAACAGAACCAATCTTAAGATATATGTAAAATTATAGGAATGTAAATTGTAGGCACACCGAACAGGAATGGGTAAGTGTACCGTGGTAGAAGTAATCCAAATAGTAAGAGACAATTCCACAGCACTCAGTGAATAAAGTTTATTTTTTGAAAATAACAAATGTATTTTTTTTTGTAACTTTTATTTTCAATGTGGCAAAAGGGGGGGATTTGAACTTTTAGGTTTTTTATTTTTTCATTTTTTTAACCTTTTTTTTTACATTTTTGTTATTTATTTTTCTATTTCCCCTAAGGGACATTATCACTTCACAGTCAGATTGCCTGTGCATTTCTGCTGATCAGGGTGGCATTGTTCAGATCAGCAGAAATACTCATCTCCTGTGAGTGCCGGCGCTCTGTCGTCTCTCACAGGAAGTGAGTCATGGCAGTGTCAGGGGTCATCAGCTGACCTCGCGCTAACATGACCACACATTGGTGTTACGGGACCAGCGATGGCGGTGGGGAATGGCGCGATCCCTGCCACGGGCCTTTAAATCGTGCTGTCATCGTTTTACAGCGTGTTCTAAGGGGTTAACAGGTGCGGCTGCGCCTGTTAGCCACATATGTCTGATGATCAGCTCATGTCTAATTATAATTAGGCAGATGGAGTTACTTTGAACTCCTGTCTGGCCTGTGAACCGGCGGTGTCCAATTTTTTTTACTTTTTTGTCTTTTTAGGCATGCACAAAAGTGCGGTCAACAATACTTTGTGCACCTTTGAAAACTTTTTTTTTAGTTAGCCATTAAAAGGAATCACAACTACAAAATTTTAATTTTGTTTCTCTCAATGAGAGCAATCAATCCTTTGAAAAGAAGGACACCGACGAACAAAGGCCAAACGGAGTCCGGAGTAAAGGGGGTGTTACACGCAGCGATATCGCTAGCGGTATCGCGTCCCTGTCGTTTGTGCGTCACGGGCAAATCGCTGACCGTGGCGCACAAAAACGTTTGAAGCCGTCACACGGACTTACCTGCCTAGCGACGTCGCTGTTGCCGGCGAACCGCCTCCTTTCTATTTATTACCTTATAAAGTGACACTGGTCAGAATTGTAAAATTTGGCCTGGTCAAGAAGGTAAAACAGGCTCTGGGTTGACAGGGTTAAGGAGGCTAAAAAAATGTAAAAAAAAAAAAATAACCTCCTTATGAGGACCATCGCTGAAGAAGCCAAGTAATGTATTGTGTGTTTCTTGTGTCAGGTCTTGGATTTTAGGAGCCAGGTGGAATAGTCTGGCATTGTTAAGCCCCCTCTACCTAAAGTCTATTAAAAGAGGTACATGGGCAGCATGGTGGCTCAGTGGTTACACTGTAGTCTTGCAATGCTAGGGTCAAATCCCACTAAGAACAACATCTGCAAGACGTTTGTATGTTCTCCTCATGTTTGTGTGGGTTTCTTTCCGATTCTCTGGTTTCCTCCCACACTCCAAAGGCATATAGATAGGGAACTCAGATTATGAGCCCCAATGGGGACAGTGATCATCACGTCTGTGAAGCACTGTGAGAGTAATTTTTTCTTCAGCACTGGAGCGGCACTTTAAATGTCTGCCCTTGTATTATACTGGTAATGCGATGCCATATCGTGCTCATAACTTACGTTACAAGCTGTCAATGCAACTGTCTGAGAGCCAGAACGCTCTGTGCCAGTCATTGCGCTGGCTGCCGATACATCATAGGATCCAATTTCAATTGCTTGTTCTCACCCACAAAGCTCTCCACAGTGCAGCACCCCCCTACATCTCCACCCTTATCTCTGTCTATCACCCTATCAGTGCTCTACACTCTGCAAATGACTTTTGACTAACATCCACACTAATTCGAAACTCCCACTCCCGGCTCCAAGACTTCTCTTGAGCTGCATCAATCCTCTGGAATGCTGTACCCCAAAAAACTAGGACGAACCACAACTTACTCAGCTTCAAATGCTCCCTTTTTAGGGTTGCCTAACACCCTCCCTAATCAAAGGCAATTCATATAGAGCCCCTTCTCAGAACATAACTTTCCATCAAACTGAACCGCACCCAAAAGCATTACAAAGACTGACTGATGACCGGCTTATGCAGCCTTTATATATCCCTCATTTCTTCGAGATGGCTGGACCGTTGTTGTAAATAAACACTTGTACCTTGCCACCCTCACCTCACCCCATTGTAGATTGTAAGCTCTTACGAGACGGGTTGTCTTTATTTGTGCTTTAATTATTGTATCTTCTATAGCTATTACTTATGAATGTTTGTATATGAACCTCTGAATTGTAAAGCGCTGCTGAATATGTTGGTGCTGTAGAAATAAAGATTATTATTATTATTATAATGAGATTCTCATAGAGTTACATTGATTTGTGACCTCTAGAGTACTCTATGAAACACTGGAGCTGCCGGCAGGTCACAAATCACAAGAGACCAACCAGAGCCAAGTTGGAGAAAGATGAGGTGTGTGACAGGTGAGTATAAGACTGGGGGCAGGAGACTTATTATATTTAAAGCACCACTCCAGCTCTGAAATACATATATAAAAAACAAAACAAAAAAAAACCCCTCAAACCCTAGAGTGGTGCTTTAAACCGGTGATTCGGGGCCTGATAGTTAGTGGCTCTTTTATTGGTATCATCAGATGAACAAGCAAAAATACCAGGGACTAAAACTTAACTGTTAATAAATATTAAAAACCTACATAGGCAGTAATGTGAAAAGATACAAAAAACATAAGGTGCAATAATCAAAAACAGGGTCAATCTCACCCGATGCTTCTGCACGGATAAATTTGGCACCAATCAAAATATCAAAGGCACAGGTTGGAAGACACCAGACTGATACAGGTTTAAATGGTATAGCTTATCCCCGTTGTGCCCCATGTGTAAACCTCCGCCCTGACAAGGGCAGCACCCGAGTATGCTGTCTGCCCAACAACCTCATAAATAATCCTCCCAAGGAGGATGTGGTGAGATTGACCCTGTTGACAAGGATCGGGTGAGATTGACCCTGTTTTTGATTATTGCACCTTATGGTTTTTGTATCTTTGCACATTATTGCCTATTCAGGCTTTTAATATTTATATTAAAAGTTAAGTTTTAGTCTCTGCTATTTTTGCCTGATATAGAGGACTTTTAGGGCTATTGTTGACTCTGATTTGCAGAATTGGCTTTGATATTGTATCATCAGATGAGTAATGGTTTGGGCGAGCAGATATAAAATAAAAAAGATTTCAAGTAGCAGAATCTGTGTCTTATAAGTCACAAATGAATAATAAGCTGGTTCCACTCATATAATTGTAAAAAGTATGTGCACTACCAACTATCAGCAATAGATGGCAGAACAGTACTGCTTATATTGAGATAGTACTTGGTAGCTCATTAGACTTGGTTATATGATACTGTCTTACTCTAGAGTCCATAATAGTCATAGTACATACATACAGCATTGTCTCCTAGTTGAAGTATATAGTATCCAGCTTTCTCCTTACAGCCCCTCTGAAGCTGCGCTGATCTGATAGAAGAAGAATGTCCGATGTATGCCGTGACCATAGAGGTCGGGCATCCAAAGTGTGTAGTAGTCCATGCATGCAAACTCACAGTTTACTGAGGGACATACCTAGCAAATGATTCAGCTTGCTCGTCCTAGGTCGTATAGTAGTGATTTGGCCCTCCACGACCTCTCCAGACATTGGACAACACCAGAATATGTTGGTGGATAGCGGAGTTTCAGGAAAAAGCCTTTACATGTATTTTTTTTTTAATTTCTGCAATTTTTTATTTTTTTCTTCATATGAAAATCTTTATTACAAGAAAACAAAATTAACTTTGCGATTTTCACACTTGCTACTGGGGATTATTTAGACTCATGCTATCTGTTCTTTCAAGAAGAGTTTTCAGCGGGATCCTTATCCACAGAGACAGTATGTCAATGACAAACATCTTAATATACAGCTGATAAAACAGGATCCTCCAATTAGACATTTGATCTTACAGATCCCCTGCTCCATCTCCCTTTATATTAATGTTTGCACAGGCTTATTTGACACTTCAATATAAAAGCTAGGGTGAGGATTTACCCATTGTGGCTATGTACATGTGTTGTTTCCTGAAACAACAAATATGAGTTTGAAAATACCCCAGGGACCCGTCTGTAAACCATAAGAATTCTATTTAAAATTCAGATTGATGTGGAGAAAAAAAAAATCGCCAATTTTTTTTTAAAACTAGATTTAATCACAAAAACCTGATTTACATATAGTGGCAACCAACATTTTGCATATTCGGTGATCTCATAGACCTGTAAATTTGAATGGAGGATTCCTGGACACACATGATGAGTGCTGCTGCTTCAGTTCTATTCTACATGCTTCTTTGCAGCGCGCCACCAGCAGTCCGTGTATATAACAGAATCGTGGTTAAGTGGAGCCAATGGGTATGTGTTTTAGTATTGAACCTTTACATTTTGTGCTGAGGTTAGGGATAGGCTAGGGACCGCTAGCATGAGCAACAACATTGGAGCCCCTGTTCCTCGCTGTCCTACAGTCACATCATGACAAGAACCTTTTAAAGGGGTTGTCCATTCTAAGAAGAGAAGTCTGCCGTCTCTCAGTGACTGCAGACTGCTGAATTGTGACAATGTGCAATGGACACACTGCCATAATTCTTTTGTATACCCCTTGGGGATGGGCGGTCACATGACCACATGTTTAAGATTTTCATACTTACAATCATGCCAACTAGAGACTTTTAATCTTCTCAATGTTCTATCAAAAGAGAGTCTGTTCAGTCCCTGACCACAAGTATGAAAATTAGATACCTGTGGCTGCCTAACTGCCCACCCACATGGATAATACACAGGAATTGTCAGTGTGTTCACATTGCACAATGTCATGATTCAACAGTCTGCAGACACACAGAGTACCTGCTGACTTTTCTTCTTTCACTTGGCAAGACCTTTATTCTCTTCCGTCTAACCACTGCAGTTGTTTTTCACCATCTTGGGAGAGCTCCATTTTTCGTATCTTAAGCGGGCTTTACACGCTACGTCATTGCTAGCGATATCGAGCGTGTAAGCACCCGCCTCCGTCGTGTGTGCGATATCGTGTGTTTACTGCCGTAGTGAACATTATCGCTACGGCAGCGTCACACGCACTTACCTGGTTGGCGGCGTCACTGTCACTGTGACTGCCAAACAATCCCTCCCTTAAGGGGGAGGGACGTTCGTCATCACAGCGACGTCACCGCGACGTCACTAAGCAGCCGGCCAATCAAAGCGGAGGGGCGGAGATGAGCGGGACGTAACATCCCGCCCACCTTCTTCGTTCCGTTGCGGCCGGCGTCAGGTAAGGATACGTTCCTCGCTCCTGCGGTGTCACACACAGCGATGTGTGCTGTCGCAGGAGCGACGAACAACATCGATAATCAACCATTACCGATTTTTGGTTTTGGGACGACCTCTCCATGATGAACGATTTCCACCATTTTTGAGGTCGCTTAAGGTCGCTGGTAAGTGTCACACGCTGCGATATCGTTAATGACGCCGGATGTGCGTCACTAATAACGTGACCCTGACGATAAAACATTAACGATATCGTAACGTGTAAAGCTCCCTTTAGTTATCCCAGTGATTCTAGATTTCTCATGACTGGCACATCAGATCTCTCCAAAAATGGTGCATTGTTATTGGTGGGCAAGTGCCTACACAGCAATAAAACTACTGAAATAAGGAAAAATGTGCTGAAAGGTTCAAATGCAGTTTATGAAAGTTGAGATATATCTAGAGATGATTATATTTTTGTAAAAAATGTTTTCCTGCAGGTGGATTTTTTTTTCTGACTGACAATTAGAATTTACTTTATCTCATGAATCTTTTTTATTTTCATTTTCCATTCATGCCTAAAGAAGCAATCACTGATTATTCAATGAAAATATTGGGTTACAGAGCTAAACATATTTTATACAAGCAGTTGTGAAACTTTTACCATTGAAACTATTTTGCAACACTGATGACTACAGAGATAACAGATTACCTGTCATTCTGTCCTCAAAAACAAGACAGACATTTTTTTGGCTGACCCACGAGTGACCCATGACTGGGGCTTACAAGTATGAAAGAGTCAAGAGCTCCAAGAGTTTTCTTGCCCCTTGGAAAGGTTGATCATACAATTTAGCTGGCTGTCGACCAAACGATGATATGGTCGACAGCCATATCAGCCGACTCTCCCATACACAGGAGAGCTTGCTCCGTATTCTGTCAGCTGTATTCTCTATGAGAAAGCTACCAGCTGACACGTCAACCGGTGGGTTATCTCTTGGAGAACAATGCAATCGTCAACCCAAGATCAAACAGGTGAAATCAATATCTTTCTTAACCATCATTCTGCCTCTGCTCCCATATACATTAACTATTGGCGGGTATATAGCTCAATCCCATGGTGAAGGAGCTCATTGCTGCATAACTGTGGTGTTGTTATTATTGCAGCTGCAAAGATTCCTATGGAAGAATACAAGAAGTGCTTTTATTGGGTCTTTCCCCACCCATGTGTCTTACCTTCCTCATATTGTCTTATTGTAATTAGTGAGACTAGCGTCTCTCTGGCCTTTACTAGTCAAGGCGATTTTAGGGTCAGCAAGGGCCTAGGCACATGATCGTAAGGGGGGAAGGACCCTTATAGGTATGCTATTGAGTGCAGGGATCAGCCTCACTTGAGTGTTAGGAAGTGACTCCTCTCCCTTCTCCCTAGCACCACGGCCTACCATTGTATCACTTCCCTGTTTTACCCTTTGTATTGCGTTGCTTGCCAGGGATCCTCCGTTCTTCTGGCGTGACATTACCCTGGTGTTCCCGCTGTGTTGCGCCGCTTGCCGGGAGTCCTCTTGTTCCTGGCTTGACATCTATAGTCACATTGTGACAAGTCTCTTTTTAAATTTCCCCTATACTGTATGTTTCCAGTTAGTATCATTGCTCATATGGGGTGAATTACTGTACACCAATATTTCTTAATATTAGACGGGTAGCTCATGAACAACATTGACAACCTATCCGTAAAATCTGTCATGTGTGTGAACACTAAGACCCCCATCATTCATAAAAAGTGGGGGCTCTAAGATTATAGCAATAGTTAGGAGTTCACGCTACCTTTCTATTCAGTGTCTATAGGACTGACGGAGATGGTCATGCGCTGTGCTATCAATCTGTCAGACCCCTAGACATTGAATAGAATAGTAGTGCTCATGTGTGACCAGGGGGCGCAGGACGACAGATCTGATGATCAGGGGGTCCAAGCTGTTGGATTCCTTGTGGGTACGTAACGTGATAAATGTTGTTTCTGTACCCAGGATTTTCATGTTGCCTAAGGCTGCTTTCACACATCCGGTTTTTGCTGTGCGGCACAATCCGGCTGTTTGCAGAAAAAACGCAACCAATTTTTTTTTGCCGCCGGTTGCGTTTTTTCCACATAGACTTTCATTAGTGCCGGATTGTGCCGCATGGCCTTGCGTTCGGTCCGGTTTCTGCCGGATGCGGCATATTTAGCCCATGCGGCGGCCGGATGCAGCATTGCCTGGCGCGTTTTTTTTGTCCGGCAAAAAAAAAAAACCGCATCGCGACGCATCCTGCTGATGCGGCACTTTTTCCAATGCATGCCAATGGACGCCGGATTTGGCGCGATGCGGCAAAAACCGCATCTGGCCGCCGCATGCGGTTTTTTGCACTGCGCATGCTCCAGTAGGCTGGATCTATTTTCCCAGCCTACTTCCTGCTGACACTTCCTGCCCCAGAAAGACCGCACGCACGAGGAGAGAAGCAGCCCCACCGACCGCCCGTGAGTGATAGCCCAGCCAGACGTGAACCACCCGGCCCGACGAGACCCTCCCGGCCCGCCCGGCCAAAAGAGACCCCCCCGGCCTGCCCGGCCAATCGAGACCCCCTCCGGCACGCCTGGCCAACGTATCCGGAAAAAAACGCATCCGGTTGGTCTGTTTTTTTGCACATTTGCTGCCGGATCCGTTGCATCAGGCACAAACTGGATTGTGCCTGATTGCAAAAAACTGATGTGTGAAAGCAACAGTCTGATTTTGATATTCCATTCAGCAGACATTTCAGGCGGTGTCTCTGGTACAGCCTGACACTCCACAGTGCCAAAGTCCATCAAGTCCAGTTTAATATTACTTCTACCTGAGTTGATCTGAGATAAAATCAAATATGACCCCGGTGAGATAATTGGCCATTTGAACATGAATGTTCTGGGATCCAACAAAAAAGTAAACAGCACTGTGAAAATAACATGACAAACACAGCTATTTTATTGCTAATAACATGACACTATTCCAATGTTCAGTGACATTGCAATGTGAGAACATTTCCAGTATCGCAATGCCAAAAGAGATTTTCCCAATATCTCAAATACCCTTAGTAAAGCCACTTTTAAATTAAATCAGATAAAAATATTGTCCCTTTCGTCAGATACAGGTACTTTCATTTCTTGGAGAATTTCATTCACAGGCAGATTTCCATCTTGATCAAGTGTCCAGCATAATTTTCCCCTGTGAGTAGCGCAGATTCTTGGAAAATATTCAGTGCAACTCTGCTGTAGGAGAGCAAAAAGTTCTTGCACACAGGGAGAGAAAGAGAGATTTCAGACAATTTCAAACCTACGGCTCGACATGCTGGGCATGCTCTGTAGAACCTGACGGAATCCTGCACCGGTCTCCGTCGCGTGACGCATGATAACGGTATCCTGCACCATAGACATGCATTATGCCTCCTGACGGATTCCGACGGAATCCTGTGGAGTGCGTTTTTTTGCCGCTACAAAAAATGTTGCATTCAGCGTCCCTCCCGCCCGACGGCCAGTCGGTAAACGACTGATGCGCCACGCGGCGGATGCAACGCAAGGTCATCAGTCGCAATCTGCCGCTCATACAAGTCTATGGGAAACAATGTAATCCACCAAACAGATTACGTTGTTTCTCAGAGCGGCGGATTGTAACTGTTACCAAATAGCGGAAGTGTGAACATAACCTATTGTTGATAAAATAGTGATTTTTAGGCTATGACTAGTGATGTGCGAGCACTAAAATGCTCGGGTGCTCATTACTCGAGCCGAGCAGGTCAAACGCTCTGAAAGGGCTCAACTAGAGTAACGATTATAATGGAAATCAATGGTTGGGAAATTTGTCTCTCCACCCACATACAGCCAGCAATAAAGAGAGCACACTATATCCAAAAACATTGTTTTAATCCCCAGAGAGAGCCATTCAGAGACTGCATATGGCTCTCCCTGGGGTGCCTAGATACATCATGCAGTGAAGCAAGCCTGTGCTTTGTGTTCGTTGTTTCAAGGACGTAATATCCGAGGACCCGTGATACTCGGCCATGCACTGTGAGTACCCAAGCACCCTGATGCTTGATTGAGTACCGAACAGTGGTGACCACACTCGCCAGTCATTATCACTAGAGAAATAATAAACCTGCTGCCATATAGTCCTTCATATTCATGAGCTTGGTATAACTCCGCCCTCACCATCAGCGTAGGACTGGCCACCAGAGGAACCGGCAGTAATACGAGGCCTGGCTGCGGTTACCTGCATTTAACTCCAGAGCTCTCACTTTCAGCAGCAAGACGTATCATTGCAGGACTACAAAGTCACGTGCAGGGCAGTCCGGCACACCCTCTCCTCGGACTGACCCCCAACTGTCTATGTACAATCTCTATAGCGAGCCTGGTGTGAGTGGAACAGCTCTCACAGCTCTGCTACATGACTAAAGCTAAAAATTGTGACTGTGTGAGAATGGCTGCAGCCAGTAATCTAAGTGATACATCATTGGATTCAGACTCTCTTTCCCTACATCATGCTGCTCTCAGATGAGATAGCAAAAA
The DNA here is from genome assembly GCF_048569485.1 of Anomaloglossus baeobatrachus. NCBI lineage: Eukaryota > Metazoa > Chordata > Amphibia > Anura > Aromobatidae > Anomaloglossus > Anomaloglossus baeobatrachus. The sequence continues at coordinate 737,566,105 of NC_134354.1, forward strand.
CCTGCCGACAGATTCCCTTAAACTCCATAGCCAGCCAGAGGGTATCTCTTAAACTGCTGATGTAGCTGCTCTGTTCATAAAATAAGCAATGTCTGAATACAAAAAAAATAAGAACTTTTTTTTTTTTTTTTTTAGTTCTACAATTTTATGTTTTCTCCCCCCTTTTAGGAATCAGATAGAAGAACTGAGAAAATCAGGAATGCTAAGAGGAAGTCTGAGCTCGGAGGAGCAAATCTCCTTGATTATTGGTTTCACTGATTTGAAGACGGCATTAGAGGGCGCCATATTCATTCAAGTAAGTTACTAGATTTGCTTTAGCACAAATACCCCAGTATCATAGAACATACCAGGCCTCATATAGACGTCCATTACTCATGTGATAAACATGGATAGAACACGTAACCAATATAATCTATGGAGCTATTCACATGTCCAAGGTTTTTCTTTGTGGATTGTGGGTTTTGCGTTAAGGATCAAAATTATCCACCAAAGTTTATGGGTTCATGAAAATCACAAAAACCACATGGATAGCATCTGTGTATAAGTCCATGTGTTGTCTGTGATTATGGGTATGTACACACACTGCGTTCTGGCTTGACAAATAATCTGCAGCGTTTTGTCACTGCATGTGAGTTCAAAAAGCATCCAAAACCGCTGCGTTTTGGCGGCACGGTGGCTCAGTAGTTAGCACTGCAGTCTTGCAGCGCTGGGGTCCTGCGTTCAAATCCCGTAAAGGACACCATCTGCAAGGAGTTTGTATGTTCTCCCTGTGTTTGTGTGGGTTTCCTCCGGGTACTCCGGTTTCCTCCCACACTCCAAAGACATACAGACAGGGACTCTAGATTGTGAGCCCCAATGGTGACAGCGTTGCCAATGTATGTAAAGCGCTGTGGAATTAATAGCGCTATAGAAATGAATAAAATTATTATTATTATTATTATTTTGAATGCAGATTGAATGCGTTCTGGATGCTTGCTCTCCCACAGACAGTGAGGGAAAAGCATCCAAAACGCACAAAAGTAGTGACATGTTGCTTTTTTAAACGCATCGATTTTGTCAAATATTTGTCATCCAAAATGCTGCGTTTAAAAACGCAACGTGCGCATGGAATTTGCTTAATTCTCATAGACTTTACTGGGGAAGCACAATGCATGCATTTACGCTGCAGTTTAAAACGCTGCGTAAACGCATGAAAAAACGCAACGTTCGCACACAGCCTTACATTACAGTAGATAGGAGAAGCTTTATCATTTATTATTTTTTTCTTACATGAAAATCACTGATGAAACACTGATGGTAAAACTGACACACAGACAAAACACTGATGGAAACGGATCCAAAGCACTGATGTACAACTGTTTTTTATGTTTTTCCATTTTTTTTTTTTAACAAAAATATCACATATAGAGATGAGCGGACCCGTTCGAATATGGTTTGGTGGGTTCAGCCAGACTTTAGATAAAGTCCAGCTCTGGACCTGGACTTGACCAGAACTCCAATAGAACTCACCGATTGGGCAGTTCAGGTTTCCACCCACATACAGCCAGCCATAAACAGCGCACTTCCGGTCAAGGTTGGGTGGGCATTTTCCATTTTTTTTTTGTTTGTACACACTACATCCGATAACGCCTCTTGTTATCCCCAGTGTATGCCATTCAAACACTGCAAATGGCTCGCACTGAGCGCACCAGAGCACAGCGATGCTCTAGTGAGTGGTTAGCATACGTAAAACACCCATGCTCTGAACTCGAAGGCTGTATATTTGGTAAATTCCTTGTTCAGTACGAACACTGAACTTTACTTTTCAGGTTCGCTCATCTCTAATCACTTACAGTGTAACTATAATTATTGTACTGTAAACCTATTGGGTCAAGCTATCCATGTACTTGGGTATCTTGGGAGCACAGGGATTAGAGGCTTGTGTTTATGTAGATATTCATTATAAAAAATAAATACAGTGCTCAGCATAAATGAGTACAGCCCCTTGGAAAAGTAAGATTTTTATCAATATCCCACTGAAAACAAAAACAATCTGTATTTGAGCCTGTATGCTGGATGGAGAGTGATGAAAACTTGTCTCTTCAGAATTCCCCATAGGTGTTTAATTGGGTTCAGATCAAGAGACACTTGGCTACTGAATCACTTTCACCCTGTTCTTCAGAAATGCAACAATTGTGTTTTTAGATCATTGTTGGAAAAGTGTACGTCTACCAAGGACTAGAGTTGAGCGATGTTCGGGGTTTGCCAATTTCATGTTCGAGCGATTTTGGGGATGCTCGAGATCGAACTCGAGCTTTTTGCTAAAAGCTCGACAGTTCGAGTTACGTTCGAGAATGGTTCGATCACCATAAACGTGGCTTTTAACAGTAAGGCTATCTGCATATGTTGCTATCTGCATGTGTCCTGCATCCCCAGCACAATCCCTCTCCCTTTCCTACTCACCGATCACGGGCGTCTCGCTCCACGGCTGTCAGAAATCTGCGGCGTCTTTTCCTCTTTAGAAAATGGCTGCCGCTTCATTAGTCAATTAGTTATTCCGTGCTTTCCCCGCCCACCGGTGCCCATGATTGGTTGCAGTCAGACACGTCCCCAAGCTGAGTGACAGCTGTCTCACTGCAACCAATCACAGCCGCTGGTGGGCGGGTCTATATCGTGCATTAAAATAAATAAATAAAAAAAAAATAAAAAAATGCGGTTCCCCCATATTTCATACCAGCCAGGATAAAGCCACACGGCTGGAGGCTGGCATTGTCAGGATGGAGAGTGCCATGGTATGGGGAGCTCTCCAGCCTAACAATATCACCCAGCAGCTGCCCAGAATTGCCGCATCCATTAGGTGCGACAGTCCTGGGGGACTCTACCCGGCTCATCCCGAATTGCCCTGGTGCGGTGGCAATTGGGGTAATAATGAGTTTAATCATGGCAGGCCTCTCCCCGAGGCACCTTTCATGATTGAACTGAAAGTAAAGAAACACACACACTGAAAAATCCTTTATTTGGAATAAAAGACAAAAAAACAACCCTGGTTCACTCCTCTATTAATCCCAAAAATACCCCTCCAGGTCCGACGTAATCCACACGACACTGTCAGCTCTGCTCCAGATGTATTGGCACTGAAGTGACTCACGCGGTTAGCAGAGACTTCAGTCAGCACAGCAGGCTTCAAGATTACAAAATCTGCCTATCTATATTGTAAGAGGCACTAGAGTAGTGGATAAAGCGGCCCGCCTAAGAAGCATAACATCGGGAGTTCTAGTCCCGGTAAAGAATTTAATTTTTTTATTTATAATTTTAAATTGTAATTATTATATTGCTCGCTCATCACTACTAATAATGTTATACAGCAAATGCTGTATTCAATACTACTTGACCAATATATCACCTCATGTTCAGGAGCTGAGCTGCAGTTCTCAGCAATAACCACCACAAACTGATTATAACCCCTCATAGCTATCACCTCCTACCAGGTGGCTCGTCTCCCATCCACCACTGTTGCTTAGAGATCCAATTATAATAATGTTACGGGAGACCCGGCGCTGACATTGGTGGAAACAGAGATGAGTATAGCGTTTATTATTTTATATGGAGCAAATATTGTGATTGAGAGGGGTTGATTGAGTAGTGGACAGCCACTTTAGACTTTGTTTCCATCCCACCATGAGCTTTTGGTGAGTATTTGATGTTGCAGAATTTCTGCACCTATTATTTAAATTAGGTTACTTGCATTTTTTTCATTTCTGTGCTTCTTTTTACATCTAGTTTTATTGCGTTTTTGACGCTGCAATTTGTTGTCTATCTTTGGTGTGCCATACTTGAAATTTAAGCTGCTTTGTTTTTATACTTCCTGGTGTTTGGCTTTGACAAAACTTTATTGCTATGCGTAGGTGCAGATTACATGCGCTTTTGATGTGTTTCTGACTAGGAAACGCAATGAAAATACATGTGTAATTTCTATCTGTAGGTTTTCCACATCTGATGCAAATCTATGGGGAAAATCTGCACATAAAACTCAGTATACCCGCAAGAGAAATTGACATGTTGCTGAATTGAAACACCACATCACAGGTCAGTTTACACTGTGTCTAAAAGAAGCTTTACTAGAACTGTAAGATGCTTTGTTTTTTAAGCAGCAAAAAACAGTATCAGAAACTCAGCAAAAGCTCATTGTGGTACTGTAGCCCCAAGTTGGCCAAGACTAAAGAAAGCAATGACATTTAAGGTAAATTTACACATTGCAGTTTTCACACCAAAAGCCTGCGAAAATTTCAAATACTTTTTCTTACTCTCTTGACAAAAGGACATGGCTTCCCAAGAAAGGGCCATGGCTTTTGGTGTAAAATAATCCAACTAATAAGTGGTGTACAGTTACATGAAGTGTACAATAAAATTGACATTTTTAGTAAATCTGCCCCAAGGCATCCACATGTAACCAATAACAAATATGCAAAATTCAGAGATTTTATGATTTGCAGCATTAAAATTCAGAAACATTTCTATTCTGTATTCACCCTTTTTGGAATGCAATGTGTTTCATATCAAATTTGCTGCAGATTTGTTGTGTTTGTGGTGAAAAATACCTGCCTTGTTTGGCCTTAAGGGTGCTTTACACGCTGCGACATTGCTAGCGATAGCTAGCGATGACGTGCGCGATAGCACCCGCCCACGTCGCTGTTTTGTCATGGGGTGATCGCTGCCGTAGCGAACAATATCGCTACGGCAGCGTCACACGCACATACCTGCTCAGCGACATCGCTGGAGACACCAAACAATCCCTCCTTCAAGGGGGAGGTGTGTTCGGCATAACAGCGATGTCACAGCGGCGTCACTAAGTGTCCACCCAATAGCAGAGGAGGGGCGGAGATGAGCGGCAGCAACATGCCGCCCACCTCCTTCCTTCCTCATTGCCGGTGGACGCAGGTAAGGAGAGGTTCGTCATTCCTGCAGTGTCACACATAGCGATGTGTGATACCGCAGGAACGACAAACAACCAGCGGCATGCACCACCAACGATATTATGAAAAGGAGTGACGTGTCAGCGATCAACCGTTTTTGACGTTTTTGCGATCGTTGATCGTCGCTCCTTTTAGTCACACACAATGATATCACTAACTGCGCCAGATGTGTGTCACGAACACCGTGACCCCGACGATATTTCGTTAGCGATATCGTTGTGTGTAAAGTACCCTTTAGGCTGCGTGCCAACATCAGGGTTCACAGCGTTTTGGAAGCAGTGTATTTTCCCACAGCAAAAACAGACCTGCAGTGCGGCTTTCCAAGCCACAGCATGTCAGTTCTTTGCTGTGGAGACATAAGCAGTCTCCGCAGAGGGAAAACAACGAGAGACCGCAACTGCCCAAGGATCGTGGGCACAAGCAGCTGAGCTAGACAGTTCTAGTTTCACTGGCACTGATTCACAATGCAAATGAGCTCACAGAGCTGCACATGGAACCAGCCCACAATTTGCAGATTTGACTTATTTGAGAATTGCGATTTTTCGTGTAAAAGTAGGTTTAAAAAGCTGGAGACCTATGAATGTGAGACATTTACTTCCATTCCGGGTGGCTTAACCTTTAGACAATGGGCATATGGCTAATTTCAAAGTATTAGACAGTGCAAAACTACTCTAAGTTTATGCCACCTGTTGTTTGGCTTGCTTTTTGCCAAAAAATGTGTACCTTAATTTTCGAGCTAGATGTTGCTTGTTGAGCTACATCCCTTTCTTATTTTCTCAGACACCTTGTCAGAGAGACCATGTCCCCTTGAATTCCTGCACATTTAGGTGGCTAAATCTCCCACAAGGTTTTTGAATAGATGTAGAGAATAGTGTATTTACCTTTGTTTTGGTATGTAGTAATATAAAGGACAATTTGTAACAGACAATTTACCCTCATCAAACATCTTTGACGTCAGGAATAGACGAGTAGAGGCATATGCCATGAGATGGATTTTTGTAATGTGCCAGGTTGCGCAATAAAGTTTACCTGGGGTTGTATTTAAAACTTCCACGTGAATGGCTTATCTTCCTTTTAATAAATTTGTGCCAATTTTAGTTTTCTGTGCTTCATTTAATATGGCGGGTTGCGATACTCTAAACCATAGCAACCAGATTAAGGTCAAGCTTTTTTTACTGTAAAAATCACAACAGCTGTAGGAGTATTGGTGGTGGGCAAGAATCCTAAAATTTGTGACAAAATGCTAAATTATGACCATCTATCTACTTCTTTGGCTAGCAGTAAATTGCTCAGATCAGCCAAGCATGCGTGCTCCGTTCAATAAATTGGAAGGGAATAAGCTGCTGCCAGGAATTACTTGTCACCAAAAAACACAAAGGATCTGGCATCTTAAAATCCAACATTATCCTTGGTATATTTACTAATGGGACAGGGATAGATAACCAAAAACTCTGATAAAGCCAGGAAACTAAAGGCCCAGTCACACACAACGACTTACCAGCGATCCCAAAAACGATGCGACCTGATAGGGATCACTGGTAAGTAGCTGGGAGGTCGCTGGTGAGATGTCACACAGTCAGACCTTACCAACGATGCAGGAACAATACAGGTCATAGTAGCGACTTGTATAACGATCTCAGCAGTCACTGTGACCCTGTCACACAGCGTCAAACACAGCGATGTGTCCTGCCCAGCAGGACATCGCCTTTGAAGAAAATGGCCTGGACCATTTGGCAACGACTATAGATCTCACAGCAGGGGCTGATCGCTTGTAGGTGTCACACATAACGAGATCGCTAACAGAAACCGTGACTCAGCAGCGATCTCCCTAGCGATCTCGTTATGTGTGACGGTACCTTAAAGCAATAACTATGACACGGTGAGAATTCAGTGCATTCCCATGCACAATGGCATTCGTAGATTTGTGATATTGTGGCTGATCTTATTGAATTGGACATGGCTAAACTGCGGTAAGTATGCTCGGCTCCAGCTTGGAGAGCCACACTCATAAAGTGGTTGTTGTGTTGTTGTGAGCTAAAAAAATTTCTAATTCAACCTTTAAAGATTGTGTAATGTGCATGGTGATTATTCTTTCATTCAGCGATTGACCGTCAACCATTTACACATGTGACAAAATTGATGGTACGCCTCGTTTAATGAAAGAAAATCCCCAAAATGTCTACAATCTTGTAATTAGTCAGTGGGCCTGTATATATGGCTACAGATACTCACTGTGCTGTTTGGTGACATGGTGTGTACCACACACAACATGGACCAGAGGAAGCAAAGGAAAGAGTTGTCTCAGGAAATTAGAAAGAAAATTATAGACAAGCATGTTAAAGGTAAAGGTTATAAGACCATCTCCAAGCAGCTTGCTTTTCCTGTGACTATAGTTGCACATATTATAGACTGTGAGCCCTCGTGGGCAGGAACCTCTAGCCTCCTGTACCAGTCTGTGCCTTGTATTGTTTATGATTATTGTACGTGTCCCTATTATGTATACCCCTTTCACATGTAAAGTGACATGGAATGGATGACGCAATAATAATAATAATAATTAATAATAATTATAAAATAATAATAATCAGAAATTTAAGATCCATGGGACTGTAGCCAACCTCCCTGGACAAGGCTGCAGGAGGAAAATTGATGACAAATCAAAGCGACAGAAGACCCCAGAGAAACCTCTAAAGAGATTAAAGGTGAACTTCAAGCTCAAGGAACATCAGTGTCAGATCGTACCAGCTGTTGTTGTTTTAACTAAAGTTGACTTCATGGGATATGACCAAGGAAGACACCATTGTTGAAAAAAAAACATAAAAAAGCCAGACTGGAATTTGCCAAACTATATGTTGACAAGCCATAAAGCTTCTGGGAGAATGTCCTATGGACAGATGAGACAAAAATTTAACTTTTTGGCAAGGCACATCAGTTCTATGTTCACAGATGGAAAAATGAAGCAAATCAAGAGAAGAACACTGTCCCTACTGTGAAACATGGAGGAAGTTCTGTTATGTTTTGGGGCTGCTTTGTCACATCTGGCACAGGGTACCTTGAATCTGTACAGGGTACAATGAAATATCAAGACTATCAAGGGATTCTAGAGAGAAATATGCTGCCCAGTGTCAGAAAGCTTGATCTCAGTCACAGGTCATGGGTCTTGCAACAGGATAATGACCCAAAACACACAGCTAAAAACACCCAAGAATGGCTAAGAGGAAAACATTGGACTATTCTGAAGTGGCCTTCTATGAGCCCTGACCTAAATCCTATTGAGCATCTTTGGAAAAAGCTGCAACATGGCATCTGGAAAAGGCAACCTTCAAACACCAGACAACTGGAGCAGTTTGTCTTGAGGAGCAGCCAAAATACCTGTCGAGAGGAGCAGAAGTCTCATTGGCAGTTACAGGAATTGTTTGATTGCAGTGATTGCCTCAAAAGGTTGTGCAACAAAATATTAAGTTGAGGAAGAGGAGGAGGAGGAGGGCGCCATCATTTCTGTCCAGGCCTATTTCATGCGTTTTTATTATTTTTTTTTTTTTAAATTCTGTGGAAGCAGAAAAGCAGCAATGTTTGACCTTCATTTGTTCATTTTCATAGATGTTTTATTTATTATTACTTTTGTCAGATTCAAGTTATTTGTGTGACCATTGTAGGGTTTTCTTTCATTAAACGAGGGGTATCAACAATTTTGACCACGTGTGTAATTCCCAATTCCTGTCCTATATAAACACTTAGTGATATAAAGTGAACAACTGGGAATTTGGGAATTTGCTGTCCTACGGTAGGGGAAAAGTAGAATTGTGTACAGTGACTCAAATGTAACACGGGCAGGCCAGAACTTCTTGGCATGAATACTCACCATTATGATGGACCATATGGAAAGATGTTTTTTTGAGAGAACCTCCTTAAGTGAGAATAAAATTTAATCAAAAATCTGCTTACTGTTTTATTCTTTTTATCATAATTTCTTTCTAATTTGCACCTTCCCTGCGGCACATGTGATAATAGTCGTGATTACCGAGTATTAAGGGAAGATCATGGTTTGAAGAGATGTGGCTATAAATGCTGGGAGAAATGATGACACAGACTGATCTTAATGTAAATCCTTTCCTGCCCCTGTTCCTGAGGTGTGGTGTAAGTAGCAGCAATTGCAGCGCTTCTTAGAAATGTGCTTTTATGTTTTATTACGACTTAGTCTGGCTACAATTTTGTCCTGGATAAAACGTGCTATTACTTGAATATGCGACACGGGCCAATTCACAGGACTGGGACGAGTCCCTGACCAGCTAATGGGTTTTTATTATTATTGCATAATGGTATTCCTGTGTAAGTCCTCGCTGTGACAGATAGATTTATGTCAGATCTTTATTGGCTAATAAAATAATAATCATTGTAAATAAATGTGAGCAGCAACTAGTGAAGCTTTATAATACAGACCGCGATAGCACAATAGATTATTATTTCTCTGTCAGGTTCAGTATATGTAATATGTAATGATTTATACAGATAATGTTACTTTGAAGTGCACTGGTGGACACAGACAAAAAAAGGACCCCTCTGCAGGAACAGTATATGGGCCCTTTTGCAGTCCAACAGCTCATCATAATGCACAATTCCACCTGCTTTAGAAGTGGAAATGGGCCCCTTTTCTTCTTGAGCCCCTTTTGCTCTTGGGGCCCTTTTGCTCTTTTCCACCTTTTTGCTCTAGGACCCCTTTTGCTCTCGGGCTCCTTTTGCTCTCGGGCTCCTTTTGCTCTCGGGCTCCTTTTGTTTGGGCCACTTTTGTTTTCGGCCTCCTTTTGCTTTTGGGCCCCTTGTGCTCTCAGGCCCTTTGCTCTCAGGCCAATTTTGCTCTCAGGCCCCTTTTGCTTTTGGGCTCCTTTTACTCTTGGACCCCTTTTACTCTTGGACCCCTTTTACTCTTGGACCCCTTTTTACTCTTGGATCCCTTTTTACTCTTGGACGCGTTTTATTCTTGGGTCCCTTTTACTCTTGGGTCCCTTTTGCTCTTTGTCCCCTTTTGCTCTTTGTCCCCTTTTGCTCTTTGGCCCCTTTTGCTCTTTGGCAGGTTATACCAATGATATGTCCGCCCCTATCGAGGTGAGTTCTAAGGACTTAAAAATTGTATAGTCACTACTGCAGGACCTCTTTTTAAAGAGAGAATAGAAAGCTTGCTAACCATTTATTTCTTTTAGAAAATAAAGATGTTTTCCAGAGCATCTCATTTTTACATCAGGAGGTCACTGCTAATGTTACATCAATGTCCTCTTGCTTTGTACTGACAGATCCCTTGCCATTTAGAATAAGACGTAAACACGATCCTTACCAGCCATGCACAAAATATGGTTAAGTCAGAGGCACCATATAACCGTTTTAACCCATTCCCCACTACCCTCTTGTCTTTTGATGGTGGGTAGTCCAGTATATTTGCAAGAGACAACATCCAATTCCCGGGTGTGAACGTAAAACAAAATTTATTCTGCCATACGTAAAAATGACAACGTTTGTCCCTATGGGGGTGTGGCGCCCCTGAAGCTTTAGGCGCCACAGGGTATTACACCTCCTTTAAGGGGTAATATCCATCCCGGGTTAGGAGGGGGTTAACTGCCTTCACAAAACCATACACATAAAACAATTAGGTGCTTTCCCACATGAGGGTGGACTAGGGAAGACTGGGAGGTTAGCCATCATGAAGCATGGGATTTCCCCAGTCGCTAGGACAACCACTGGGAGTGGGTACCACTTGGGGTAAGAAGAAGGCGCAACCATCTCACTGGAGCAGACTTTCCCGGGCACAGCTTGGGATAACATCTCGCACTGACAACAGGAGTCGAGTGTTTCCCTTCCTTCATGGGCCCGTGGCTTCATAGTTTCATAGTTTTTAAGGTTGAAGGGAGACTCTAAAGGCCCTGTCACACACACAGATAAATCTGCGGCAGATCTGTGGTTGCAGTGAAATTGTGGACAATCAGTGCCAGGTTTGTGGCTGTGTACAAATGGAACAATATGTCCATGATTTCACTGCAACCACAGATCTGTCAAAGATTTATCTCTGTGTGTGACAGGGCCTTAAGTCCATCTACAGTTAGGTCCAGAAATATTTGGACAGTGACACAAGTTTTGTTATTTTAGCTGTTTACAAAAACATGTTCAGAAAACACCTCATGAACCAGCTCAGTTCTGGAAAAGTATTCTATGGACAGATGATACAAAGATCAACCTGTACCAGAATGATGGGAAGAAAAAAGTTTGGAGAAGAAAGGGAACGGCACATGATCCAAGGCACACCACATCCTCTGTAAATCATGGTGGAGGCAACGTGATGGCATGGGCATGCATGGCTTTCAATGGCACTGGGTCACTTGTGTTTATTGATGACATAACAGCAGACAAGAGTAGCCGGATGAATTCTGAAGTGTACCGGGATATACTTTCAGCCCAGATTCAGCCAAATGCCGCAAAGTTGATCGGACGGCGCTTCATAGTACAGATGGACAATGACCCCAAGCATACAGCCAAAGCTACCCAGGAGTTCATGAGTGCAAAAAAGTGGAACATTCTGCAATGGCCAAGTCAATCACCAGATCTTAACCCAATTGAGCATGCATTTCACTTGCTCAAATCCAGACTTAAGACGGAAAGACCCACAAAGAAGCAAGACCTGAAGGCTGCGGCTGTAAAGGCCTGGCAAAGCATTAAGAAGGAGGAAACACAGCGTTTGGTGATGTCCATGGGTTCCAGACTTAAGGCAGTGATTGCCTCGAAAGGATTCGCAACAAAATATTGAAAATAAAAATATTTTGTTTGGGTTTGGTTTATTTGTCCAATTACTTTTGACCTCCTAAAATGGGGAGTGTTTGTAAAGAAATGTGTACAATTCATACAATTTCTATCAGATATTTTTGTTCAAACCTTCAAATTAAACGTTACAATCTGCACTTGAATTCTGTTGTAGAGATTTCATTTCAAATCCAATGTGGTGGCATGCAGAGCCCAACTCGCGAAAATTGTGTCACTGTCCAAATATTTCTGGACCTAACTGTAGTTCAACCCGTAGCCTAACATGTTGATCCAGAGGAAGGCAAAAAAAACCAATGTGTCAAACAAGCTCCAATAGGGAAAAAAATTCCTTCCTGACTCCACATACGGCAATCAGACTAGTTCCCTGGATCAACACCCTGTCATAAAATCTAATATACATAACTGGTAATATTATATTTTTCAAGAAAGGCATCCAGGCTCTGCTTAAATGTTAGTAGTGAATCACTCATTACAACATCATGTGGCAGAGAGTTCCATAGTCTCACTGCTCGTACAGTAAAGAATCCTCGTCTGTAGTTATGATTAAACCTTCTTTCCTCAAGACGTAGCAGATGCTCCCGTGTTCCAGTCGCAGGCCTAGGTGTAAAGAGATCTTTGGAAAGGTCTCTGTACTGTCCCCTCATATGTTTATACATTGTGATTAGATCCCCCCTAAGCCTTTGTTTTTCCAAACTAAATAACCCCAAGTTTAATAACCTGTCTTGGTGTTGCAGCCCACCCATTCCTCTAATAATCTTGGTCGCTCTTCTATCTACCTGTAAGATTATGCTATTTATAACCTTCTATACTTTTGCTATCAAGAAAAGCATCCATTCCTCTCTTAAATTCATTCAGTGAGTTGGCCATCACCACTTCCTCAGGAAGAGAGTTCCAGAGCCTCACTGCTCTTACCGTGAAGAACCCTCTTCTATGCTGATGTAGGAATTTTCTTTCCTCCAATCGAAGAGAATGCCCCCTTGTTCTTGTCATAGTCCTTGGTACAAACAGATCATGGACTGAAGGCTCAGCTTGGGTTCCGGATAGCAAACAGGGGACAGTTCACTAGAAAGACTTCCACGGGCACCGACGGTGACTGCCGACTATCCGGGATCGGCTGGAGCCCATTGTGACAGAGACCAGTACTCTGTGGCAGCGCCTGAACTACCAGTGAGTAAAAGACCTGGAACCGCAGCCCCTGCCTCTCATTTGCCGTCGCTGTCGCCCAGCGCTGCAGCACCAATGGGGACTACCACCCCCCGTCCGTCCTCCATCATCCTCCCCGGGGTAACCCCGCTCCGCCTGGGGAGCGACACCATCCCGGCTGCGACCTTCACCATCAGCCCCAGAGAGCAGCACCCGCAGCGGCGTCCCATCTTTGGCCGCGGACCACAGGTGGCGTCACAATCTAAAAAGACTTTTCTCACCAACACCCCCATCCTCCACCGTATTTATCCTCCATCCTTGCTCCCGTCCACCACGTTCCCACCATCCTGTACTCCTTGGGGTCACGAAAACAGGGCAGGCAACGAGTCGGGTAAAACCCACTCAACCCCAGGATGTTACAGGGGTCTTTATCAAGTACACTCAAAGTCTCAAGTCAGTGAACAGAGCTGCGCTGTTCTGTCTTTGTTCATTGTTTACTTCCATCCAGCGCCGGAGCTAATAACAGCTGATCGGTGCTCGTGTATTGAACCCCGTCCAGTCTGAAATTAATGGTCTGTCCTAAGGATAGTGTGATGCCCTGGATTAGCCAGGTAGTCACAGACATAACAACATACACACCCCTTTACCTAGACAGTTACACCAGTCAGACAAAACCCTTTGTGCCTCCCTCCAGAGTCTGATGTCCACACCAGGTGGGGCGGAGCCAGGCGGTTGGCCCCACCCACCGAGGAGTTCAAAGGCCTGGAGGCGGGAACAGTAGTTAGTTGAGTTTGGAGGTGAAAGTGAGAGGAGTAAAAACTGCAAGTGTCTGGGTCAGAGCCCAGGCACTGACAGCAAGGTTGGCAGACGGTGGTGGCCATCTGCAGGAGTTAGTGAATCTCTGCAGAGCCGTAGGACCGGGGTCAGGCGTTGGCCCGCCGGTACCGAACCGGGGAGCGGAGTAAAGCTAAGCACACAGGCAGGGCCATCGGACCCCGACCAGGCTTGGAGCTGCCGACAACAGTCAAATCCGAGTGTGACAGGAACCCCAGGGGTTTCCCAACAACCAAGACCCGACAGAAGGCAACAGTCCACACCGAGAGGATATACAGCCACCGCCACAGGCTGGAGATCCAGGGACCAGCGCCTGCGGGCAAAACGGGCTCCTACGGCACCTATACGCCGGGGAGCGGACTATCGGTGGGCAACCACAGGAGTCAGAACATTCAAACAGGTGCAGGGAAAGACAGCCACCATCACACTGTCCGAGGAGAGCACAACAACACTGCAGCCGGCTGCGGGACCCGTCCATCCAGCCGTTTGGTTTACCAGAGACTCTGTCATTGACTGTCTGAGTGAGTAAACCAGTGCCATCCGGCACCGCGCCGCGCTGTCCCTGCAACCCCTCTCTCAGCCGTCCAGCCTCCCCGTTACACCACCGGGCCCCGGGATCACCAACCCCTACCCACGGAGGGGACAACATCCTAGCTGCTCCCTACCATCCTTCCCAGGATCCCCGTCACCAGCAGCGGTGGTGCTAATAATCACCACGTCCCGTGGGTGGCGTCACAAACCATACCCCCCAAACAAACCATCCCTTTTCACTCACGGGTGAGGAGCGCTGCTCGAGTTCCCGCGTCCGGCCCACCGCTCGAGCCACCGAGCAGCAGCAGAAGCCCCGGACCCGAGCATGGCGAGCGCGTCCCCTCCGCCCGCGACAATAGCATCATCAATAATATAAGCCCATAGAACTCTATTAATACCGCCATTATTTTTAGCAGTTAAATTGACAAGAAATGGATCCGAGATTGAGCAAGCTTACATCCACTATCTTCAAGATTGTTCTCTCCCGAGCTTCCTTCTTAGGAACCATTGTCCCATTCACGTGATTGCTTGGGGTCCCAACAGTTGTACTACCACCAATCAGTAAGTTATCCTCCGTCTTATGAATAGGGGATAACTTTCAATTCTGGGAATAATCCTTTAATATACTTTATTAGGGAGTACTGAGTTAAAGGGAATCTGTCACCAGGTTTGTGCCAACCAATCTGAGAGCAGAGATCCTGATTCCAGCGATGTCACTTACTGGACTGCTCAGTGCAGTTTTGATAAAATCACTGTTTAATCAGTAGTAGATTATCATTAGAGGACTACTTGGTGTGCTGCCATGTAATCCAGCATATTCATGAGCTCCGTATAACTGCTAGATCTGCAACACAGAAAACATTGATGTAATCAAAATGACAGCAAACCGCTCAGTAAGTGACACATCACTGGAGTCAGGGTCTCTATCTCTACATTATGCTGCTCTGAGATTACATAGCAAAAACCTGGTGACAGATTCCCTTTAATAGAGAGGTATCTTCAGTTTGGGATTCTCCTTATATCTTGGCTAAGGTAGAGAGAAGTTTCAAAATCTGCCACCTGCCCTGCAGGACCTGACCTGTCCTGAATTATATAACACTATGGATCATTATTGGCACTGTGTAATGCTCAATTCCCATTTTAATTGAACGTTTGCTACCAGGCTTCATGACAAATAACTGCTAATCACTGGGGATCTCTGCAAGAAAAACACCTCTTCCTCTGCGAGAACTCCGCTAACTGACTTAAATGGAAACAAGCTCTTATGACAGGCAGCAATAGGTTAAATTATATTGTGAGCCCCATTAACCATTGGGGTTCAAAGAAAGAATTCTGACATTAAATTTCACATAATTTTAGCAGGCGCTGCAGAATATGTGTGTTCTATATATGCAAGCATTATAAACACATAAAATATAAATGTTCTCATACAAGATCCCACGTTTTTTTCAGTCTCTCACATGATTTTACCCCTCACTTCTGTCTTTCAGATGTACTTAAAGGGTTTTCCCAAGAATAAAATTAATATTAAAGTTTATTTTAATCAATAGATCTTGGAATAATAATAATTTCCACAATTGGATGTGTTTAAAAAAAATTGTTCCAGTGCTGAGATAATCTTATATATGTGTCCCTGCTATGTACTGTGTAATGGACGTGTCTGACCGTACAGGGACATGGTCTGATCATACCACAGCTCCTGCACAGGGGAGAAAGCAAAAAAGTATAAAGACATTACAGTACGGGATCCCAAATAATTGTTTCTTTGAGGTAAATATTTTACCTCACAGAAAGAATCAGGTACGATCCCATGCTGCAATGTGTGTATGTGTTATTACTACCACCCTGGCCCCGGAGATGTGGTATGATCAGATCATGTCCCTGTACAGTCAGACACGGCCATTACACAGCACATAGCAGGGACACATATATAAGATTATCTCAGCACAGGAACATTTTTCATAAACACATCCAATTGTGGAAATTATTATTATTCCAAGATCTATTGATTAAAATTAACTTTGTTTGTGGGAATTTCCCTTTAATGTATTCTGTTACTCACTCCCACGTATGTTTCCATAGATTAATGTCAGTTCTAGCTGATTTAAATATTTGGAAAAATAAAGAAATATTGTAAAATTGAAATTGTCCATAGTCCACTCAGTAAAATACAGTTTTCCTTTAAGCTTTCTGTTAGGATCGGGTGCATATTCTCTTGATTATGTTAATATTGCTTTCACTTGTCCATGCGTGTGTTGGAAAACGTGAGGTTAATTGATGCTTCCTATGAAATTTCTCAAGGCAAAAATTAATTTGCATAAACCTCTGCCACACCTTTTTGTGTTATAATCTGAATATAAATGCATAGAAACCTTATATATGAGGTAAGCGAAAGTCTAGTTCTCATTAAAATATGTACCAAACTGAATATTAAAAAAAAGTGAAACCACACTGTAACCTTAAACTATATAGAATATTGCTCAAGGTCACCTTGTCCTATTTCCTTTTTTTTTTTTAACAAATCAGTCTTTCCATGGTCTTATGCAGAAAAGTGTTTTATTCACTCAACCTTTTCATGCAAAAATAGGTGTAGAAAAAGTGACAACTTACCCCATGCCCTTTATTTACTCAACATGTCAGATCCCACACATGAAGTGTTGGTGGTATTAGTGATGAGGAGCACTACCATGCTTGGATGCTAGATTCTCGAACTTGTGATGAGTAGGCACTACCATTCTCTGAAGCTCAGGACTCGAAACTAGTGATGAACGGGCACTACTATGTTCAGAAGCTAGATACTCGAACTAGTGATCACTACTAGGGATGATCGAATACATCAATTATTCGGCTTCGCGAATATTTTCCAAATACCTCGTCGCTATTCAACTATTCAATGCGCAATGTAAGTCTATGAGAAGCCCGAATAGTTCCAAATAGTTGTTATTCGGGTTTTCCATAGACTTACATTGCGCATTGAATATTCGCGAATAGTCGAATAGTGGCGAGGTATTCGGAAAATATTCGCGAAGCCGAATATTCAAAGTATTCGATCATCCCTAATCACTACCATTCTTAGAAACTCAGGACTCGGAACTAGTGATGAGCGGGCACTACCGTGCTCAGGTGCTCAGTACTCGTAACTAGTGATGAGCAAGCACCACCATGCTCGGGTGCTAGATACTCGAACTAGTGATGAGTGAAAACTACCATTCTCAGAAACTCAGAATTTGGAACTAGTGATGAGTGAGCACTACCATGCTTGGGTGCTCGGTACTCATAACTAGTGATGAGTGAGCACTATCATGCTTGGATGCTAGATACTCGCACTAGTGATGAGTGAGCACTACCATTCTCAGAAACTCAGGATTCAGGGCTAATGATGAGAGGGCACTAAATTACTCGATGCTAGATACTCGAACTAGTTATGAGTGCGCATTATCATTATCTGAAACTCAGGACTCAGAACTAGTGATGAATGGGCACTACCATGGTCGGGTGCTCTGTACTTGTAACGAGTGATGATTGAGCACTACCATGCTTGAATGTTAGGTACTCGTAACTACCGTAGTGATAAGTGAGCACTACCATGATCGGAACTTGGCACTAGTGATGAGCGAGCACTGCTATGCTCGGGTGCTCAGTACTCATAACTAGTGATGAGCGAGTATTACCATGCTCGGCTGATCCTGTCTCGTAACAAGCATCTGTTGCTCAGATGGGCAAGACTCAAGTACCTAAGCATGGTAGTGCTCGCTCATCACTAGTTTTGAGTACCGAGCACCCGAGCATGGTAGTGCTCGCTCATCACTAGTTACGAGTACCGAGTATGGTAGTGCCCACTCATCACTAGTTACGAGTACTGAGCACCCGAGCATGGTAGTGCCCGCTCATCACTAGTTACGAGTACAGAGCACCCGAGCATGGTAGTGCTCACTCATCACTAGTTACGAGTCCTGAGTTTCCAAGAATGGTAGTGCTCACTCATCACTTAGTTGGTATGCTTTGGATAATGTAAAGATTTAGGATTCAAGACAATGAGAAGGTTCAGAGAATGAACTTTCTGGGCCCCTGTTTTAAATATGACTCATATTTACCATGTTAGATTTATAATAATATCTCTATGGCCGAGGGGCCTCATTAGCCACCAGGACTATGTGATTTCTGTCTCTATACACCTAATCACGTATATCTGAGATAGCAGGTCTTATCGTGCAGAAACATTTTAAAAAATGACGCATTTTGGAGCCACAATGTATATTTCCTTAAAAACATAAGCATGGATGCCGTGTAACTGGGGAAGGGAAATTAATGTCCTATTATTTTTTCAGATGACAATGAGATTAAACAAAGGAAAATACTCTACGTTTTTACATGTTGTGATAATCTCCTGAAATGATCTAATTATTTTGGAGACTATAAGACTTTTAACAACGGTTTTATTCCCAATTATGAGAATGCTGCGTCTCCTAAGAATTTACCTGTGCTAAATACTTTAATTAGCAGATTAGGCCACTTTTACCCTTTAACGCTCATTAAAAGCTTGGAGTCACCCAGCCTTCCTCATTTTGCATTATTGTCATTTTAGACTCCCTATCAGAGTACTTAAATTAAGCACTTGATGCTTTGAAAATTTTACTAGTACAGAATATGCACCGAACAACATAAAACTCAAGATATAACCCCTACACCCCTGGCTCATTTTTCCGTTTTTCGTTTGTTTTTGTTTTGGTTTTTTTGCTCCCCTTCTTCCGAGAGCTGTATCTTTTTTAATTTTTCCATCAATCTTTCCATATGAGGGCTTGTTTTTTTGCGGGATGATTTGTACTTTTAAATGAAACCATAAGTTTTACCATATAGTGTACTGGAAAACGGCAAACGTGCGGAAAAATTGCAAAAAATAAGTGTGATTGCATGATGCTTTTGGGATATTTTATTCACCATGTTCACTATATGGTAAAACTGATGTGTGGGTGTGATGCCTCAGATCTCTACAGGTTTGTAAACACCAAACATGTATAGGTTTACTTTTATCTAAGATGTTAAAAAAAAAAAATCAGAAGTTTGCCCAAAAACCATGCCACACTTTTTGCGCCATTTTCCACGACCCGTAGCGTCATTTTTTAGGATCTATGGATCAGTGATTGCTTATTTTTTGCATCTCAAGCTGATGTTTTTAACGGTACCACTTTAGCGCAGATGCTATGTTTTGATTGTCTGTTATTGCATTTTGTGCAAAATTTGCAGCAACCAAAAAAAATTTAATTTTGGCGTTTGGAATAATTTTGCCACTACGCCATTTACTGATCAGCGTAAGTGATTTTATGTTTTGACAGTTCGGGAATTTCTCAATGCAGCGATACCAAATGTGTGTATATTTTTAATTTTTTAACCCTTTAGTTTTCAATGGGGCAAATAGGGGGTCATTTGAACTTATAGGTTTTTGTTTTTTTAAAAAGCTGGGGGTTTTTTTTGTTTTTTTTTTAATTTACTACTCCCCCTAGAGGACTATAAGGATGAGCAGTCTGATCACTCATTAATTTCTGTTCATCACAGCTACAGAGCTCAGATCACCAGAAATACTCATCTCCTGTTACTGGCAGCACTCGGTCGCTTGTTACAGGAACTGAATCATGTGAGCTACAGGAATCATCACATGACCCTGTGTTACCATGGCAACCATCGGCTCACAGTGATCACATCACAGCGCCGCTGATGGAGCCTGGTGAATGAAGATTTACCGTTTCGGGGATTTAAATTGCATGGTCCCATTTTTACAGCCCGATTTTTAAGGGGTTAACAGGCACGGGTGGATTGCAGATCCACCTGTGCTTGCGAAGCATACATGTCAGCTGTTCAAATCAGCTGACATGTGCGCTGATCACCGCCAGCTGCTTTCAGCAGCCGCAGGTGATTACAACTATATGACTTAAGACATAATGTTACCGCCCGCGGTCATTAACCCCTTCCCGACC
The DNA here is from genome assembly GCF_048569485.1 of Anomaloglossus baeobatrachus. Classification (NCBI taxonomy): domain Eukaryota; kingdom Metazoa; phylum Chordata; class Amphibia; order Anura; family Aromobatidae; genus Anomaloglossus; species Anomaloglossus baeobatrachus. The sequence continues at coordinate 737,586,341 of NC_134354.1, forward strand.
TTTGACGCACCATATGCGTCATGAAACCTTGTGCCTTCCCGATCTTTGACGCACTGTATGCGTCATGGCAGGTTTCCGTTCCTGCAGCGCTGGTGACCGGGTTTACTGAAATGTCACCAGCGCTGCAGGTACATAAGGACTTGTAGTTGAGCCCAGGGGGGGTGGCTTTGCCCCCCTGTGGCTACGATCGCTCTGATTGGCTTTTGAAAGTGGATAATTATTTCGGTCTAATATAGCGCAAAAAGGATATTTGCTGATATTAATTATTTGAACTTTATTGAATAGGCACTCCTATTATTACAACGCGTTTCAGCAGAGTTGCTTTCATCAGGTAAAATAGGAGTAGTATTTTACCTGATGAAAGCAACTCTGCTGAAACGCGTTGTAATAATAGGAGTGCCTATTCAATAAAGTTCAAATAATTAATATCAGCAAATATCCTTTTTGCGCTATATTAGACCGAAATAATTATCCATTTACCCCCTCCCTTTTGGGAATCGGTATTAGCAGCAAAGGACCTGCTGACATATCAAAAAATCCAGCTGGTTAGCTGGAGGAGAGAGGAACAAGAACCTGATTTCCATGGTGCCGGTGGAAATCAGTAGCCGACAACGATACCCACAATCTGGATGTTGGAAGCCTGGACATAGGATCTGTTCGGAGGAACTCCAGACTGATTAGCCTTCACTGAAGTTGTGCGGGGGCGCACAACCAACAAAGGTGAGCAATTCTAATTTTTTAAACGCTAAAAGGATTCCACGGGTGCTTCTCATAGTGCGCTTGTTTTATTATCTATTTAAATGGCTTTTGAAAGTGTCACTTTCACTTTCACTTTCACATTCAATCAGAACGATTGTAATATTTCACCAATGAAACTTGGTGAAATACTACACTCCAGCCATGGCTGATGATGCAATATCATCAGCCATTGGCTGGAGCAGGGAGAGCTCCGTGTAATGCCCCCCCATCTGATTGGAGGTAGCGTCCATGTGACGCTATCCCTCCAATCAGATGTGGAGGAGCGATGTGACCGGTGGGTGCCCTCCCCCTTCAGCTTCATCCTGACCGTCGACTGCGAAGCTGAAGAGGAGGGTCACCTGCTGCCGCTGACACTGCGATCTGCCGCCACCGATCACCATCCGGTAAGTTTTTCTCCCCTCTTTGCTGTATTTCCCTTCGTTTCTGTGCTGTCTTCCCCCTCCCTTCTTTGCTGTTCCGTGCTCCCCTCTGCTGTCTTCCGCCCCCCCGCTGTCTTCTGCCCCCCCCGTTGTCCGATCCCACCCCCACCCCGACCTCCGCTCCCCCCGCCGTCCGATTCTAACCCCCCCAACCCACACTGACCTCCACTGCCTTTCCCGACCTCTGCTTCCTGTGATCACTCTCCGCCGGTGTCCTGCTTCTGACACCCGGCTGATGTGAGTGACTGCTGCTGCTGCCAGTGATCAATCCCCCGCCCTGGTGATCACTGGGCAGCAGGGGGCTGATCACTGGGTAGCAGGAGGCTGATCACTGGGCAGCAGGGGGTGATCACCCGGACCACCCTGCTCCCCTGCGATCTGCGCCCCTGCGATCTGCGCCCCTGCGATCTGCGCCCCTGCGATCGCCCCACCTGCGCCTTTGCGATCTGCGCCCCTGCGATCACCCCACCTGGGCCCCTGCGATCTGCGCCCCTGCGATCGCCCCACCTGTGCCCCTGCGATCTGCGCCCCTGTGATCGCCCCACCTGCGCCCCTGCGATCGCCCCACCTGCACCCCTGCGATCGCCCCACCTGCGCCCCTGCCATCTGCACCCCTGCGATTGCCCCACCTGCGCCCCTGCGATCTGCGCCCCCTGCGATCTGCGCCTCTGCGATCACCCACCTGCGCCCCTACGATCTGCGCCCCTGCGATCTGCGCTGCTGCGATCGCCCCACCTGCGCCTTTGCGATCTGCGCCCCTGCGATCACCCCACCTGTGCCCCTGCGATCTGCGCCCCTGCGATCGCCCCACTTGCGCCCCTGCGATCTGCGTCCCTGTGATCGCCCCACCTGCGCCCCTGCGATCTGCACCCCTGCGATCTGCGCCCCTGAGATCACCCTACCTGCGCCCCTGCGATCGCCCCACCTGCGCCCCTGCGATCGCCCCACCTGCGCCCCTGCGATCTGCACCCCTGCGATTGCCCCACCTGCGCCCCTGCGATCTGCGCCTCTGCGATCGCCCACCTGCGCCCCTACGATCTGCGCCCCTGCGATCTGCGCCACTGCGATCGCCCCACCTGCGCCCCTGCGATCACCCCACCTGCGCCCCTGCGATCTGCGCCCCTGCGATCGCCCCACCTGTGCCCCTGCGATCTGCGCCCCTGCGATCTGCGCCCCTGCGATCGTCCCACTTGCGCCCCTGCGATCGCCCCACCTGCGCCCCTGCGTTCTGCGCTCCTGTGATCTGCGCCCCTGCGATCGCCTACCTGCGCCCCTGCGATCTGCGCCCCTGCGATCTGCGCCCCTGCGATCGCCCCACCTGCGCCCCTGCGATCGCCCCACCTGCGCCCCTGCGATCTGCGCCCCTGCGATCGCCCCACCTGTGCCCCTGCGATCTGCGCCCCTGCGATCTGCGCCCCTGCGATCGTCCCACTTGCGCCCCTGCGATCAACCCACCTGCGCCCCTGCGTTCTGCGCTCCTGTGATCTGCGCCCCTGCGATCGCCTACCTGCGCCCCTGCGATCTGCGCCCCTGCGATCACCCACCTGCGCCCCTACGATCTGCACCCCTGCGATCTGCGCCCCTGCGATCGCCCCACCTGCGCCCCTGTGATCGCCCCATCTGCGCCCCTGCGATCTGCGTCCCTGTGATCGCCCCACCTGCGCCGCTGCGATCTGCGTCCCTGCGAACGCCCCACCTGCGTCGCTGCGATCTGCACCCCTGCGATCGCCCCACCTGCGCCGCTGCGATCTGCGCCCCTGCGATTGCGTCCCATCTGTGCCCCTGCGATTGCGTCCCATCTGCGCCCCTGCGATTGCGTCCCCCTGCGATTGCGTCCCCCTGTGCCCCGGTGATTACGCCCCTGTGATTATGCATCCCTGCGACTACGCCCCTGTGATTATGCATCCCCCTGCGCCCCGGTAATTACACCCCTGCGATTGCGTCCCTGTGATTGCATCCCCTTGTGATTGCGTCCCCCTGCGCCCCGGTGATTGCGCCCCAGTGATTACGGCTCCTGCATCTCCTCAGCCCTCTCCTGCAGTAGAAAGTTTCACCAAACACTTCCACATACACAAGCACACTAAAATAAAGTTTATGGTTTGTTTGTTTTTTTGCACACGCGCACACAAATGTCCTGCTCGTCCCTCCGTAGCTGATAGTGAGGGAGAGGGTCCCACTTTTCTCTATTTCTCCCACTCTTCCTCCTCCAGTGATACAGACTTGACGTCGCAGGACAAGAAATCATCCGGAGGCCGGGAGGAGAAGAGCCGGAGGCTGGGAGGAGAAGAGCCGGAGGCCATGGAGGAAGACCCACAGTAAATTGTGAGTAACCCCCAACCTAGCGCTAGTGCACTAAACCACACATACCAAACTGAAGTACATTACACCACACTAACCTGAAATACACTACGTCAGGTTGGTATGCGGTGTAGTATAGTGTACGTCAGGTTGGTGTGTGTGTGTGTGTGTGTGTGTGTGTGTGTGTGTGTGTGTGTGTGTGTGTGTGTGTGTGTGTGTGGTGTATACTACACCACACATCAACCTGACACACACCAACCTGAGGTACACTACCCTATACCACACTGCACACCAACCTTACTTAGTGTATGTTAGGTTGGTGTGTGGTGTATGTCAGTATGGTGTGTGTGGTGTATACTACACCACACATACCAACCTGACGTACACTACACCACACACACACATCAACCTGACCTACACTTCACCACATACCAACTTGACATACACTACGTCAGGTTGGTATGTGGTGTAGTGTAGGTCAGGTTGATGTGTGTGTGTGTGGTGTAGTGTATGTCAGGTTGGTATGTGTGGTGTAGTATACACCACACACACCATACTGACATACACCACACACCAACCTAACATAAACTAAGTCAGGTTGGTGTGGGGTGTAGTGTATGTTAGTTTGGTGTGGGGTGTAGTGTACGTCAGGTTGATGTGTGTGTGGTAAACACCACACACACCAACCTGATGTATACTACACTACACACACACACCAACCTGACGTATACTACACTACACAAACACCAACCTGACATACACTACATATTCTCCATACGCCACATGGTGTCCGTAAATAATTGGAGCTAATTTTCCATTCAAATTGTTAGCAGACACCATGTCGCGTATGGAGAGCCCCTGTGTGCCTACACATTGGTGCTCCCCCAAAAGTGACCCCCATTTTGGAAACTAGACCTCCCAAGGAACTTATCTAGATGCATAGTGAGTACTTTGAACCTCCAGGTGCTTCACAAATTGATCCGTAAAAATGAAAAAGTACTTTTTTTTTTCCACAAATTGTCTTTTAGCCTCAATTTTTTTCATTTTCACATGGGCAACAGGATAAAATGGATCCTAAAAATTTGTTGGGCAATTTCTCCTGAGTACATAGATACCTCATATGTGGTCATAAACCACTGTTTGGGTGCACGGCAGGGCTCGGAAGGGAAGGAGCGCCATTTGACTTTTTGAATGGAAAATTAGCTCCAAAAGTCAAATAGTGCTCCTTGCCTTCCGAGCCTTGCCGTGCACCCAAACACTTGATTTCCACCACATATGAGGTATCTGTGTACTCAGGAGAAATTGCACAATACATTTTATGGTGTAATTTTTCCTGATACACTTGTGAAAAAAAAGCTACCTGGTTGAAGTAACAATTTTGTGGTAAAAAAAAGTATAAATATTTTCACGGCTCAACGTTATAAACTTCTGTGAAGCCCCCAGGGGTTCAAAGGGCTCATAAAACCTCTAAAAAAATTCCATGATGGGTCTAGTTTCCAAAATGGGGTCACTTGTGCAGGAGTTCCATTGTTTAGGTACCTCAGGGGGTCTCCAAACGCAACATGGCATCCCCTTACGATTCCAGACAATTTTGTGTTTGAAAAGTTAAATGGCGCTTCTTGCCTTCCGAGCCCTGCCGTGCACTTAAACATTTGATTACCACCACATATGAGGTATCTGCGTACTCAGGAGAAATTGCACAATAAATTTTATGGTGTAATTTTTCCTGATACCCTTGTGAAATGCTACATTTTATGGCTAAAGTAACATTTTTGTGTAAAAAAAGTAAATTTTCATTTTTTCCTTCCACATTACTTTGATTCTTATGAAGCAACTAAAGGGGTAATAAACTTCTTGGATGTGGTTTTGAGTAGCCTGAGCGGTGCAGTTTTTAGAATGGGGTCACTTTTGGGTATTTTCTGTCACCTCGGCCTCTCAAAGTCGCTTCAAATGTGATGTGGTCCCTAAAAAAAGTTTTTTGTAAATTTTGTTGGAAAAATGAGAAATTGCTGATGAACTTTGACCCCTTGTAACTTCCTAACAAAAAAAAATTTTGTTTTGAAAATTGCGCTGGTGTAACGTAGACAAGTGGGAAATGTTATTTAGTAACTATTTTGTGTGACATATTTCTCAGATTTACGGGCATAAAATTTCAAATTTTGAAAATTGCGCAATTTTCTAGATTTTCGCCAAATTTCCGAAATTTTCAAAAATGGACGCAAAAAATATCGGCCTAAATCTACCACTTTCACGAAGTACAATATGTCACAAAAAAACAATGTCAGAATCGCCAGGATCCGTTGAAGCGTTCCAGAGTTATAACCTCATAAAGGGACACTGGTCAGAATTGCGCAAAATGGCGAGGTCAGTAAGGTCAAAATAGGCTGGGGGCTGAAGGGGTTAAGGGGTTTAATACAGACTCAAGTGGTAAACTAGAATTCCCTTTGATGGGAAGTTTAACCCTTTAAGGCTATGTGCGCACTAGAAAGTGCCATTTTCTTAAGAAAAAAACGGACCCTCTGAAAGAATCCCGCATCTGTGGTAAAAACCGCGCTAAAACCGCACCCGCGTTTTTGCCGCAATTTGCTGCGGATTTTACGCAAGTTGGTCCCCGAGGTTTTTACCATATTATCTATGTCAAAAACCGCAGGTACCTGCGGAAAAGAGGTTACATGCTCATTTTCTCAAGAAATTTTCTCAAGAAATTCTGCAGAAAGAATGTTCTTGAGAAAAAAAACGCAGTGTGCGCACAGCTATTTTTTGTCCCATAGGTTTTGCTGGGAAATGTCTGGAGAAAGGTTACAAACATTTCTCAAGAAATTTCTGCAGCAAAACCGTGGATAAAAACGCAGTGTGCACACAAGGCCTTAAGATCCCGCCATTTTTCATTTTTGCGCTGTCTTTTTTTTCTTCTCCTTGTTCCATGAGCCATAACTTTTTTATTTTGCCATTGACATAGCAGCATGAGCGCTTTTATTTTTGTGGGACGAGTTGTAGTTTTGATTGACAATATTCATTTTACAATATGATGTACTGAAAAAACAGGAACAAAAAAAAAAATTCCGAATGGGATGAAATGGTGAAAAAAAATAAAAAATATTCTTCCTTTTATTTTTGAGTTTTGTTTTTATGGCATTCATTCTCTGGTAAAAGTGAACTGGCGGTATTTTTCTTAAGGTCTGGGCTCACTTACATGAGCATGTACATCGGACAAGATCTATCCTGTGTTTTATCGTATTGCACTCGGACCAATGTTATTCTTTGGGGCAGTGTTGATCAGAATTTTTTTTCTCATGATGATTCAAACCATTCTGCAATTTGAAGCACAAATTGGATGATACACACCCATTCAAGTCTACGGGTGTGTGGAAATCATTGGACTGCACTCGGATGTCAGGGTTATTCTCATGTTTGTCAAAGAAAATTTCAAAGTAAAAGAAATGTCAGCAGGTTTTTTGCTACCTCATCTGAGAGTAGCATGGTGTAGTCAAATAGACCCTGAATCCCACTATATATCACTTAGTTTTCATGAGTGCAATGGTTCTGACACAATTAATGTTTTTAGATTTAGCAAGTAGCAGAGCTCAAAAAGTTTCCCTCACCTCAATCGGGCTCTCTATGCACAAAGTTTATAGACAATGAGCTGCTAATCACAGCAGGAGGTGTGCTGGACAAGCTGAACTCTCCCCTCCTGAAGCTAAAACAAACATTGCAGGTAAACAACTGAACCCAGGGTGATGAAAGATGCATTGCTGAAATCACAGTGTTAAGGTCCAGTCACACTAAGCAACTTACCAGTGATCCCAACAACGATAGGGATCGCTGGTAAGTTGCTAGGAGGTTGCTGGTGAGATGTCACACTAAGCGACGCTCCAGCGATCCCACCAGCAACCTGACCTGGCAGGGATCGCTGGAGCGTCGCTACATGAGTTGCTGGTGAGCTCACCAGCAACCAGTGACCAGCCCCCAGCGCCGCGTGGAAGATGCTGCGCTTGGTAACTAAGGTAAATATCGGGTAACCAACCCGATATTTACCTTGGTTACCAGCGCACGCAGCTACACGTGCAGAGAGCAGGGAGCAGCGCACACTGAGCGCTGGCTCCTTGCTCTCCTAGTTACAGCACACATCGGGTTAATTACCCGATGTGTGCTGCAGCTACACGTGCAGAGAGCAGGGAGCAGCGCACACTGAGCGCTGGCTCCTTGCTCTCCTAGTTACAGCACACATCGGGTTAATTACCCGATGTGTGCTGCAGCTAAATGTGCACAGAGCAGGGAGCAGCGCACAATGCTTAGCGCTGGCTCCTTGCTCTCCTAGTTACAGCACACATCGGGTTAATTACCCGATGTGTGCTGCAGCTAAATGTGCACAGAGCAGGGAGCAGCGCACAATGCTTAGCGCTGGCTCCTTGCTCTCCTAGCTACAGCACACATCGGGTTAATTAACTCGATGTGTCCTGCAGCTACATGTGCACAGAGCAGGAGCCGGCACTGACAGCTAGAGCGGCGGAGGCTGGTAACAAAGGTAAATATCGGGTAACCAAGGACAGGGCTTCTTGGTTACCCGATGTTTACTGTGGTTACCAGTGTCCGCAGAAGCCGGCTCCTGCTGCCTGCACATTTAGTTGTTGCTGTCTCGCTGTCACACACAGCGATCTGTGCTTCACAGCGGGACAGCAACAACTAAAAAATGGCCCAGGACATTCAGCAACAACCAACGACCTCACAGCAGGGGCCAGGTTGTTGCTGGATGTCACACACAGCAACATCTCTAGCAACATCGCTGCTACGTCACAAAAGTTGTTCGTTAGCAGCAATGTTGCTAGCGATGTTGCTTAGTGTGACGGGGCCTTTAGCCCCCTCACCATGCTGTATTCAGATTACATAGCAAAAATCTGTTGACCTCTTAAGAATTTAGATATCCTGGAAATGACTTAATGACTTCTGGAAACTTCTTGACAATGACCTTTTTTAAATATATAAATTGTGTGTAAAAATATCCCAAAGTCAACTGGTTCACTGTAAATGTGTGTGAAATCAACTCTCTTCTATGCCTTTTGAACTCCAAATATTAAAGTATGTTTTCAAGATTTTGGGAAATCATACAGCACAGCGTTAGGATGGTGTACAAAGAACAATTTCTGATTTATTAATGCAAAGTTCCCACCAAAAGACGTATCTAATAAGAATTTAGGGGCATGTAAAGATATGTGAACGTTCTCCACCCAGTAGTGTTATTTGATCACCATGAATCAGGAGGTATGAGAAAGTTTTTAATACTAGGTTATAATGAAATTTCAGTAATGAAGAATATTTTCTTTAAAAAATAAATAAATAAAACCGGGGCACCGAGAACCATAAACAGATGCTTGGAACCACTTGACAAATAATATTAGGCGAAAGCAGCAATTGCAGTCTTCTTATTCTTGGGATGGATGAAGGTGGTTGGCAGGAGCATGCTTGTTTGGAAGTCATGCATGCATGGCTATATGTGCATAGATGGGTATTGTAGTTTTAGGAGGAATATATGTTGGTTGATCAAGTGTTCACTGATATCTGTGGAAGATGTGGGCATCTTAAAGGGATTTTCTCAGTTTTCTTTCCAAGTGCACTTCTCCTCTGCCACCTAAAGTAGCTTTCTTGTTTGCTGGAGGCTCTCCTAAAGATTGGCAGTTCACGGCATGGTCACGTCATGGTGCGATCTGAGCGCTCTCCCATGCTGCTAGCAGAAGTAACTTTGCATCTCCAACATTGGAGAAGTGCAAGGGCTGAAGCTGGCTAGGGCGGTGAGAGCAGACTTAATACCATAGATCCTATAAGTGGCAAACGCTATTTGTGTAGGTAACCGGCTACACCGAGACTGCAGGGTTTTTAACTAACCTTGGCATCCCATTGTTTACATGTACAGTGTACTACATCATGTCAAATACTATATCCTTTGCATATATATACTGTATTTACAGTGTGTGTATATATATATATATATATATATATATATATATATATATATATATATATATATATACACATACATATACAGTCAAATGAAAAAGTTTGGGCGCCCCTATTAATGTTAACCTTTTTTCTTTATAACAATTTGGGTTTTTGCAGCAGCTATTTCAGTTTCATATATCTAATAACTGATAGACTGAGTAATATTTCTGGATTGAAATGAGGTTTATTCTACTAACAGAAAATGTGCGATCCGCATTTAAACAAAATTTGACCGGTGCAAAAGTATGGGCACCCTTATCAATTTCTTGATTTGAACACTCCTAACTACTTTTTACTGACTTACTAAAGCACTAAATTGGTTTTGTAACCTCATTGAGCTTTACACTTCATAGGCAGGTGTATCCAATCATGAGAAAAGGTATTTAAGGTGGCCACTTGCAAGTTGTTCTCCGATTTGAATCTCCTATGAAGAGTGGCATCATGGGCTCCTCAAAACAACTCTCAAATGATCTGAAAACAAAGATTATTCAACATAGTTGTTCAGGGGAAGGATACAAAAAGTTGTCTCAGAGATTTAAACTGTCAGTTTCCACTGTGAGGAACATAGTAAGGAAATGGAAGAACACAGGTACAGTTCTTGTTAAGCCCAGAAGTGGCAGGCCAAGAAAAATATCAGAAAGGCAGAGAAGAAGAATGGTGAGAACAGTCAAGGACAATCCACAGACCACCTCCAAAGACCTGCAGCTTCATCTTGCTGCAGATGGTGTCAATGTGCATCAGTCAACAATACAGCGCACGTTGCACAAGGAGAAGCTGTATGGGAGAGTGATGCAAAAGAAGCCGTTTCTGCAAGCACGCCACAGAGTCGCCTGAGGTATGCAAAAGCACATTTGGACAAGCCAGCTACATTTTGGAAGAAGGTCCTTTGGACTGATGAAACAAAGATTGAGTTATTTGGTCATACAAAAAGGCGTTTTGCATGGAGGCAAAAAAAAACGGCATTCCAAGAGAAGCACTTGCTACCCACAGTAAAATGTGGTGGAGGTTCCATCATGCTTTGGGGCTGTGTGGCCAATGCCGGCACCGGGAATCTTGTTAAAGTTGAGGGTCGCATGGATTCAACTCAGTATCAGCAGATTCTTGACAATAATGTGCAAGAATCAGTGACGAAGTTGAAGTTATGCAGGGGATGGATATTTCAGCAAGACAATGATCCAAAACACCTCTCCAAATCTACTGAGGCATTCATGCAGAGGAACAATTACAATGTTCTGGAATGGCCATCCCAGTCCCCAGACCTGAATATCATTGAAAATCTGTGGGATGATTTGAAGCGTGCTGTCCATGCTCGGCGACCATCAAACTTAACTGAACTGGAATTGTTTTGTAAACAGGAATGGTCAAATCTACCTTTATCCAGGATCCAGGAACTCATTAAAAGCTACAGGAAGCGACTAGAGGCTGTTATTTTTGCAAAAGGAGGATCTACAAAATATTAATGTCACTTTTATGTTGAGGTGCCCATACTTTTGCACCGGTCAAATTTTGTTTAAATGCGGATTGCCCATTTTCTGTTAGTACAATAAATCTCATTTGAAACCAGAAATATTACTCAGTCCATCAGTTATTAGATATATCAAACTGAAATAGCTGCTGCAAAAACCCAAATTGTTATAAAGAAAAAAGGTTAACATTAATAGGGGTGCCCAAACTTTTTCATATGACTGTATATACACATTCACACACATACAAGTGCATCTCAATAAATTAGAATATCCTAGACAGGACAAGAAGGGGACCGGAATGAGGACATTACTAAACAATGGGCACATTACTACAGGGCACAAGGATGGGGCATATTATTACAGGATGGGGCACAAGAATGGGGTACATTACTACAGGATGGGCACACAGATGGGCACATTGCTGTAGGATGGGCACAAGGATGCGTACATAACTATAGGATGGGCACATTACTACAGGATGGGCACTATGCTACAGGATGGGGTACAAGAAGGAGCATATTACTACAGGATGGGACACATTACTACAGGATGGGCACAATACTACAGGATGGGGCACAAGAATGGGCACATTACTACAGGTTGGGCCACAATGATGGGCACATAACTACAGGATGGGCACATTATTACACAATGGGGCACCAAGGATGGGCACAAAGCTACAGGATGGGGCACATTACTACAGGATGGGCACAATGTCACAGGATGGGTTACAAGAATGAGCATATTACTACAGGATGCGACACATTACTACAGCATGGGCACAATACTACAGGATGGGGCACAAGAATGGGCACATTACTACAGGATGGGGCACATTACTACAAAAGGCAAGGATGGGGCATATTACATTTTATTGGTATCTATTTTTATTTTTGAAATGTACCAGTAGCTGCTGAATTTCCTACCATAAGCTTATACTGGAGTCAATACGTTTTCCTAGTTTTTTGTGGTAAAATTAGGGGCCTCGGCTTATACTTAGGTCGACTTATACTTGAATGTATACAGTATTCTAATTTTCTGAGATAATGACTTTTGGGTTTTCATTGGCTGTAAGCCATAATCATCAATATTAACAGAAATAAACACTAGAAATAGATCACTTTGTGTAATGACTCTATGTAATATATAGGAATAGATCCTTCTATGTGTAATGACTCTATATAAGGCCTATGTCACACGTTCGTGCCTCCGGTACGTGTTTGGCAGTTTTCACGTACCGGAGACACGTACATACGTGGGCCAATATTTTCCTAATGTATTGGACACACGTAAGTATTTTTGAACGGAACGCGTATCCGTTCTGTAATTAGGTGTGTCCGTGAGTTTCTTAGGCTATGTGCGCACTAGGCCGTTTTACCCGCGGATTTACCCACGGATTTGCTGCGGAAATTTCTTGAGAAAGATTTGAAACCTTTCTGCAGACATTTCCCAGCAAAACCTATGTGAAAAAAAAATAGCTGTGCGCACGCTGCGGATTTTTCTCAAGAATATTTCTTGAGAAAATTTTCTCGAGAAACTTTCTTGAGAAAATGAGCATGTCCATTATTTTCCGCAGGTACCTAGGGAATACCCCCGGAATTTCACTCCATTCACTGTAATGTAATCGTGAAATTCCGGGGGTATACCGCAGGTAGCAAATGATGTGCGGTATACCCCCGGTATAGCCGCGATTTACCTGCGGTAATGCTCATCGCTGCCTGTGGTTTTGCAGGAAGCGATGTCATTATGCCAGGAAGAGGAAGCGGAGCAGAGTAAACACACACGTCACACTCCCTGGACGCCGCACAGAAGCACTTCCGTGCGACCTCCAGGTGCCCGTGCAGTCTGTGTCCCGCTCCAGCCTCGCGGCTGCCTGCACTGCTGTGTGTCAGTGTCTGCCCGCAGTGTCAGCAGCTTGTCACGCTGCAGCGCAGGCAGACACTGACACAGGCAGACACTGACACTGCACTGCAGGGTGTCAGTGTCTGCCCGCAGTGTCAGCAGCCTGTCACGCGGCAGCGCAGGCAGACACTGACATCCTGCAATGCTGGCAGCCGCGGGGATGACGATCGCTGCTGTCAGGAGGTGAGATCATTACCTGCTGTGACGATCTCCTGCCTCCTGACGTCACCGCGGTCACTGCTGTCTATGCCCGTCTCGCGAGCGGCCCGAGACTGTCACTAGCGGTGATCTCACGGGCTCTCGCGATACTTCTGACAACGCGGCGGGCATAGAAGTCAGTGACAGCGCTGACGTCAGCAGTACAGGAGATGATCACAGCAGGTAATGATCTCATCTATCCTCCTGGCAGCAGCGCTCGGCATCCCATGCAGTGACCTGGGCTATTGATGTTAGCTCAAATAAAACTTTTTTTGTTGTCTATTTTTTATTTCTTAATGACTGGGTTGGTGATGTCGGGTATCTGATAGACGCCCGACCTCACCAACCCCAGGGCTTGATGCCAGGTGACATTACACATCTGGCATCAACCCCATATATTACCTCGTTTGCCAACGCACCAGGGCAACGGGATGAGTTGGGGCGAAGCGCCAGGATTGGCACGTCTAATGGATACGCCACTTCTGGGGCGGCTGCGGCCTGCTATTTTTAGGCTGGGGAGTGTCCAATAACAGTGGACCTCCCTAGTCTGAGAATACCAGACCACAGCTGTCCGCTTTACCTCGGCTGGTGATGCAATTTGGGGGGGACCCCACGTTTTTTGTTTTAAATTATTTATTTAATGTAAAATAACAGCTTGGGGTGCCCTCTGTTTTGGATTACCAGCCAAGGTGAAGCTGCCAGCTGTGGTTTGCAGGCTGCAGCCGTCTGCTTTACCCTAACTGGCTACAAAAGATGGGGGGACCTCACGTCGTTTTTTTTTTTAATTATTTATTTATTTTATGACTAAATACAAGGCTAAGCACCCTTTAGTGCCACATGAAAGTCACTAAAGGGTGCCAGCTTAGAAAATGCAGGGAGGTGGGACATTATATAGGTCTTTCTCGTCTATCTATCTATCTATCTATCTATTCATCTATCCATCTTTTCCTCTATCCATTATCTGTCTATCGATTATCTATATTATTTATTGCAAAACCGCAGGGACCAACCTGTGGTAAATCCGCGGCAAATCCGCATGCGTTTTTCCCGCGGAATTTTCCGCAGGTGCGGAAATCTTCAACTCCCAGAAGTTTCTCAAGAAATTTTCTTGAGAAAAATCACTTTTCTAGTGCGCACAGAGCCTTACTCCGACATGTCCGTTTTTCTCCGGCATCACGGGTGTCACACGGCCCGCACCCGCACCACACGGATGTAGTGTGGATGCGGTCCCATGTGACACGCGCCGGAGGAACACGTGTCATTATTTTAAAATAAAAAAAACAAATACCTCCTTCAGCCCTGCAGAATCTTTCGCTTCAAACAGTTGCTGCCGTCCGGCGCTCATTATGAACGTGTTAAGGAGGGGGGCGTGATGTCACGGGCGCCTTCACCCCTCCACTCGGCTGGAAGCAGCATCATCAGGGAGTGGGCTTGGCTGGAGCCGGAGATCAGTACCCTGGACAGCAGCAAGGACCACGTGAGTATGTAAATTACCGGTTCTCCGTGTGTTATCCCAGATAGTACCCGGAGAACACACGTGGCCCACACGTACCGGAGACACGTACTTACCTCACGCAACATGCAAGGAAAATACGTGTCTCGTGGCAAGTGCGTGATTTTCACGTGAGTGTGGCAGAGGTGTTATATATAGGAATAGATCCCTCTGTGTGTAAGAACTTTTATATAATATTTGTGTTTCCCTTTTCGTATTGAATTACTGAAATAAATTAACTTTTTGATGATATTCTAATTTATTGAGATACACTTGTACAGTCAGGGCCAGAAATATTTGGACAGTGACACAAGTTTTGTTATATTAGCTGTTTACAAAAACATGTTCAGAAATACAATTATATATATAATATGGGCTGAAAGTGCACACTCCCAGCTGCAATATGAGAGTTTTCACATCCAAATCGGAGAAAGGGTTTAGGAATCATAGCTCTGTAATGCATAGCCTCCTCTTTTTCAAGGGACCAAAAGTAATTGGACAAGGGACTCTAAGGGCTGCAATTAACTCTGAAGGCGTCTCCCTCGTTAACCTGTAATCAATGAAGTAGTTAAAAGGTCTGGGGTTGATTACAGGTGTGTGGTTTTGCATTTGGAAGCTGTTGCTGTGACCAGACAACATGCGGTCTAAGGAACTCTAAATTGAGGTGAAGCAGAACATCCTGAGGCTGAAAAAAAAGAAAAAATCCATCAGAGAGATAGCAGACATGCTTGGAGTAGCAAAATCAACAGTTGAGTACATTCTGAGAAAAAAGGAATTGACTGGTGAGCTTGGGAACTCAAAAAGGCCTGGGCGTCCACGGATGACAACAGTGGTGGATGATCGCCGCATACTTTCTTTGGTGAAGAAGAACCCGTTCACAACATCAACTGAAGTCCAGAACACTCTCAGTGAAGTAGGTGTATCTGTCTCTAAGTCAACAGTAAAGAGAAGACTCCATGAAAGTAAATACAAAGGGTTCACATCTAAATGCAAACCATTCATCAATTCCAAAAATAGACAGGCCAGAGTTAAATTTGCTGAAAAACACCTCATGAAGCCAGCTCAGTTCTGGAAAAGTATTCTATGGACAGATGAGACAAAGATCAACCTGTACCAGAATGATGGGAAGAAAAAAGTTTGGAGAAGAAAGGGAACGGCACATGATCCAAGGCACACCACATCCTCTGTAAAACATGGTGGAGGCAACGTGATGGCATGGGCATGCATGGCTTTCAATGGCACTGGGTCACTTGTGTTTATTGATGACATAACAGCAGACAAGAGTAGCCGGATGAATTCTGAAGTGTACAGGGATATACTTTCAGCCCAGATTCAGCCAAATGCCGCAAAGTTGATCGGACGGCGCTTCATAGTACAGATGGACAATGACCCCATGCATACAGCCAAAGCTACCCAGGAGTTCATGAGTGCAAAAAAGTGGAACATTCTGCAATGGCCAAGTCAATCACCAGATCTTAACCCAATTGAGCATGCATTTCACTTGCTCAAATCCAGACTTAAGACGGAAAGACCCACAAACAAGCAAAACATTAAGAAGGAGGAAACCCAGCGTTTGGTGATGTCCATGGGTTCTAGACTTAAGGCAGTGATTGCCTCCAAAGGATTTGCAACAAAATATTGAAAATAAAAATATTTTGTTTGGGTTTGGGTTATTTGTCCAATTACTTTTGACCTCCTAAAATGTGGAGTGTTTGTAAAGAAATGTGTACAATTCCTACAATTTCTATCAGATATTTTTGTTCAAACCTTCAAATTAAACGTTACAATCTGCACTTGAATTCTGTTGTAGAGGTTTCATTTCAAATCCAATGTGGTGGCATGCAGAGCCCAACTCGCGAAAATTGTGTCACTGTCCAAATATTTCTGGACCTAACTGTATATATGAATGTAAAGTTTGGCACCCCTGGTCAAAATTACTGTTATTGTGAACAGGTAAGCAAGTTGAAGATGAAATGATCTCTAAAAGGCATAAAAATAAAGATAACACATTTCCTTTGTATTATAGGATAAAAAAATATATATTTGCATCTTTTACATTTGTAAATTAACAAAAAAGAAAAATGTTTTGGCACACTGCATGTTCAATACCTATATATTCAAATAGAGCCACAGCCACACCATGATTTACCAGATACATATATGAACAATAAAAACCATATTATGCATAAGGGACTGGATGGGGACTGAGGATAAGTCGTAATAATTATAGAGCAAGGAAGAAACACACGACCAAAAATCCAAATTGCAAAGGTGATAATCTTTATTGACACAGGGGTAGGTGCGGGGCGGCACGAAACAAGTGAGGGCACGAACCATCAATCTCTGACCAGAGCATATAGACAGTGTCAAAAAGTCTTATAAACTGACATGTAATCTAACCATATGCACATGTATATAATCAAGCATAAATATGAAATCAGCAAATTGGTAGATATAGTGGGTATATGAACACAAAAATCAACCAGGCAAGGCTGTGTCACTATAGGATGGAAAGGAAAATTCATTCACATCCTATCCATGTGGGCCCCTGATCAGGGCTAAACCACAGCTGAAAGGATAAGGTTGGACAATGCCATAACAAAGCTGGACACTGTGTTACATTAAGAGTCAGGGAAACAACTCCAATACTTCATGTAGATGGAATAAACCAGGGGCACACTTTACCTGGGAGATTGTGGTGGTCAGAGAGAGGTGTCCGTATCCTTCCCTGACTGCCGTTTCGGCTATGGAGCCTTCGTCAGGGGGCGTGGACAAGTGAGGGGGAGTGTAAGTTTAAAAGGAGCGTCAACCAATCAGCGCCGGTTGACGTGTCAGTGACGCAGGTAGTATCCAAGGCAGCGCGGGACGCATAGCGCCAACCGCACCGCCTCCCGTCCGACAGTTCCGGTCACATGACCGCCACGTGTGAGCATCACGTGGCCGCCATGCGAGCAGACGTCACACAGGGAATAAGCGGCGCGGCAGTGCAATGACGTCCACCGCTCCCGGACGCATGCGCACCAGCACTCAAACCAGCGATATAAACGACAGGATTTAACACTTAAATGTAGAGAATGGAGTATCATCAGGGGTGGAAATATATAAATATATCTCAAAATAGCCACCAAGTATTGCAATACAAATATAAATATAAATATAATCATAAATTGATATATCATATGTGATATCAGAGGCTATAGATATATTATATATATGGAATATCTGACAACATATCATGCTAAAAATAGCCAGATGATGCATAAAAGATAACAATATAGATGAGGAAAGGGCACAGATGGTCATTTTACACCAGAAGGTAAATAACGCATATACAGTATCTCTCATACATAATGTCCAACATGCCAATTGACATGTGACACAGATTGTTAATAATCATTATACTTCTTGCTTGGTGTAGTCCAGTTTCCTCATGGAATCGATAACAACTTAAGATGATGCAGCACTCCAACTTCCACCCTCAATATCAAATCCTGAAATCAGAGGGAAGACGCCTAAAATAGATCAAGGTTAAAATGAGTAACAATAAAACCAAAAAACAACAAAACCCCCTCCTATTTACTAAAAAGAGGACCACGGCTATCACAAAAATGGGGCATAAGAAATATTCTCGTTAAATCCCAAAGGGTGAAGAGTTTTTAATGTCCAAATCCATCTTGTCTCCATCCTGGCCAGTCTTTGACTAATCTTTCCACCACGGATGTTAGAATCAAGGTGGTCAATGCCCCTGACCCTTAACAATGTCGGATCCGATTGATGGTATTGTCTAAAGTGACGAGGGATAGTTTTAAGTGATAGGATATCAGAGCAGTTAGCCGCTGCGACTATCCCGTTAACATGCTCCCGAATACGTACTTTAAATTGCCTGGTTGTCAGGCTGACATATATTTTGGGGCAGGGGCAGGTAGCATAGTAGATGACCGCCGACATGGTACAGGAAATGAATTTCTTGATGGAGAAAGTGTGTTCCCCGTAGAGTCCATGAACATGTCCGTCCTGTCCACATTTGGACAGGCCACACAACGACCACATGGTACACAGCCAATGCGAGGGGCCACAGGACCAAAGGGAGGCGGCTGAGTGCCCTCATCATAATGGCTTGCAACAAGATGGTCACGAAGATTTTTGGATCTGCAAATACTCAGCATTGGCCTATTGGGGATCATCTGAGCCAAAATCGGATCGGCCTGCAGAACTGGCCAAAATTTCTGCAGGCACGATCTCATGGCTGAAAATTGGCCATGGTAATCGGTAACAAATCTCAGAGTTTCCCGCGATTGAGGTCTCTTGGGGGCATACAACAGGGAGTGACGGGTAGAGTGTCTCGCCCTGTTGTAAGCTCTTTTCACACATCGCTTACTGTAACCTCTTGCATAAAATCTATGTTTGAGGTCCAGGGTTCGTGCTTCAAAATCCAAATCAGTGGAGCAGATCCTGCGGAGACGCAGGAACTGGCCCACTGGGATGGATCGAATCATGTGGCCAGGATGCGATGAGGATGCATGCAACAGCACGTTCCCCGCAGTCTTCTTACGGAAAATGTCTGTTTGAATAGTATTTAGGGCGTCTCTTTTGACGATAACGTCAAGAAAGTCGACGGACTGAGCATGGTGAGTATAGGTGATACGGATATTTAAATCATTAAAGTTCAGGACCTTCATGAAGTCATGGAGCTCTGTCTCCGTACCCTGCCAGATCAAAAAGATGTCATCGATGTACCGCGTCCAAAGGGGGACGCGGTCCATCGATGGCAACCGATCCGACAGGAAGAGGTCCCTCTCCCACAGCCCCAGGAACAGGTTGGCATATGAGGGGGCAAAAGAAGCCCCCATCGCTGTTCCCTGGAGCTGCAGGTAGAAGGACCCCTTGAAGACAAAGAAATTATGAGTTAAGGTAAACTCCAATAACTCCATGATAAGGGCCACCATGTCAGGTAATAAATTCGACATATCTAAGAAGAATCGGGTGGCCCGAAGTCCGTCACAATGCTTAATGCTGCTGTAGAGGGATTCTACATCCCCCGTCACCAGCATAGTATCATCACCAATACTCAGTCCGTCAATCTTCCTAAGGAAATCGCTAGTATCTTTAATAAAAGATGGTAATCCCTCCACAAGTGGCTGGAGTTTGGTATCAATCCAGCGGTTTACATGCTCTAGGAAGTTCCCTCTACCGGAAATAATTGGTCTCCCTGGAGGAAGATTTACATCCTTGTGAATCTTTGGCAGGAGGTACAGTGTAGGGATCACTGGCTCAGATACCTGGAGGGCTGAAGCCAAGTCCTGGGTGATAAGATTGCTATCAAGTGCAGTTTTCAGGATCCCATGCAGCGAGGCAGTGAAGGCAGACAAAGGATTAAAGGTCAGCTTTTTGTAGCAGACCCTGTCCCGTAGCTGCCTAAATGCCTCCCTCTCATAGAGATCCTTTGGCTACACCACAATGTTACCACCCTTGTCCGCCGGCTTCAATACCACTCCAGGCAAAAACCCTTTTCCAAGAGTGAGATATCAGAAGAGGACAAGACATACGAGCTAAGGTTGATCACCTTGTTGGAGTGTTTATATCCTGGAGTTCTATAGTTGTTTGATTTCATAGTAGATGTCTTGTTCTCTCTCGGTCTCCCAATCAATAAGCCAGATCGGGTAGTAATACTAGATTGAGCAGAAGGTGCATCTGACTGATTGCTAACTGTGGACAAGGATGAAAAGGAGGAGGCGCGAACAGCCCTAGGTGATCCAGGGGGATCCTGTCTCCAGGAGTAAACCATCTTTTGAGAGAAATCACGTAGATCACGGGCCCATTTTTTGGCTTGTGTGTCATGGATTTTTTTGACACAACCGTCAAGATTTTTCTCCAATCTTGAATCAAAGATGGATATCTGATCCGAAGGACATGTCTCTTTAAATTTGGACTGTGCTTCGTCCAATAATGTATCAATATTAGAGATGCTCTTGGTGTTAGACTCGACCAATAATTCCATGAAGGTCAAGGAACATGCGTTGCACGCATCCTCCCATCTCGTAATGAATGATTGGTCATCAATGAAAAATGTTGGAATTACACGAACTCTTAACCCTCGGGGTATGAACTTTTTAGAAATATATCTCTGTAGAAATAGGCGATTCCACCATAATTTGGATCTTTTCAGATGCAATTGTTGAATTATAAGGAACGCCTCCTCAAGATTGTGATCACTAGTAGATGCCGTACCGCACTCCAAATCACCATACACCTGATTGGCCTGGTCCAGCCAACTTTTTTCTTTAGCCTTGTAGTCCATGGCTGAAACACAAATGTCTGTGCAAAGCACAGTAATATTAATATTCAAATAGAAACACAGCCACACCATGATTTACCAGATACATATATGAACAATAAAAACCATATTATGCATAAGGGACTGGATGGGGACTGAGGATAAGTCGTAATAATTATAGAGCAAGGAAGAAACACACGACCAAAAATCCAAATTGCAAAGGTGATAATCTTTATTGACACAGGGGTAGGTGCGGGGCGGCACGAAACAAGTGAGGGCACGAACCATCAATCTCTGACCAGAGCATATAGACAGTGTCAAAAAGTCTTATAAACTGACATGTAATCTAACCATATGCACATGTATATAATCAATCATAAATATGAAATCAGCAAATTGGTAGATATAGTGGGTATATGAACACAAAAATCAACCAGGCAAGGCTGTGTCACTATAGGATGGAAAGGAAAATGAAAGGAAAATGAACCACAGCTGAAAGGATAAGGGAAGGGCACGGACACCTCTCTCTGACCACCACAATCTCCCAGGTAAAGTGTGCCACTGGTTTATTCCATCTACATGAAGTATTGGAGTTGTTTCCCTGACTCTTAATGTAACACAGTGTCCAGCTTTGTTATGGCATTGTCCAACCTTATCCTTTCAGCTGTGGTTTAGCCCTGATCAGGGGCCCACATGGATAGGATGTGAATAAATTTTCCTTTCCATCCTATAGTGACACAGCCTTGCCTGGTTGATTTTTGTGTTCATATACCCACTATATCTACCAATTTGCTGATTTCATATTTATGATTGATTATATACATGTGCATATGGTTAGATTACATGTCAGTTTATAAGACTTTTTGACACTGTCTATATCAGGGGTCAGGAACCTTTTTGGCTAAGAGAGCCGTAAACGCCACATATTTTGAAATATAATTCCGCGAAAGCCGTACAATATGTTTAAAGGGCCATTGACAGATCAATCGCTCCAATGTTCACTTAGTACAGCAAGGAATGCTGCTCCCTGCTGTATAAAGCCACAACTGGACTAAAACAATGGTAATTAGCAGTAAAAAAAATCAAATAAATAACTTACATTGTGAACTTGCGATGCATGACATCAGTCCAGCAGTCTGGCTTCTTCTTTTTCCTGCGCATGACTGGAAGCTGGCATTCTTCCCACCTGATGTTGAGAGAATGCCAGCTTTGAGGCATTCGCAGAAGAAAGAAGCTGGAATATTGGACATGTCACACAACGCATTGTCAGTTATGTCAATTATCTATTTTATTATTTTACAGAGAAGGTAAAAACAAGGGCTAGCGCCCCAATAACATATAGCACGGGCGCCGTTCCTGAGCGCTTTATTACAGCTCTGGGAGACCTCCAGAGCTGTAAAGAAGCGCTCAGAACAGATTTTTGCCCTGATAGTGGTCCTTTAAATCAGTTTCTTATGCCCACAAGAGATTAATTTAAAGCCCCCAAGAGTGTAATATGGGTGGCAGATGTTTTTTAAGGCCATATTTTTATTTTTTTTGGGGGGGGCTATATAATGGATTATGTGGGATTATTTTCAGGGGTGAAGTGGGAAGGGGGGGTTGGTGGGACACACTGTATTACACAGCCCCTTTATTGATGCAGCTCACTGCTGCTGACCATGAGGCTGTGTAACAATTTCCATGTTATAATGTTCACCTTCAAAGCAGCAGCACAGCCAGGGGTTTCTGGAACGTCCAAGGGAGACACAAGGGAGGAGGCAGATGCCGCTTCACTAGGGGACGCAGGTGCGTGCTTGCAGACGGCGCGGCTATGCAGGGAGTTATGGGAAATGTAGTCCATGCTCCCTGCCGCTCACCACTGCCGCCAATGCTTATCAGGCCATCCAAGAACTACCAATATCAGCGTGCACCGCGGCCTGATGGAGCGCGGTGCATGCATCCTTCCCAGGGCCGGCTCCAGGTTTTTGTGGGCCCTGGGCGGAAGAGTCCCGGTGGGCCCCATCCACACGCAGACACACACGTACGTACACATACATATACATATTTAAAGACAAACTCACAAAAATACGTATAGAACTGACATATCTATACAGTCATATACACTGACATACATAGATACACATCATACATGCATACAGACACACACAACACAACTCTGCTAGATACATACATACATACACACATAGCTCTGCTGGATACATACACACATAGCTCTGCTACATACACACATAGCTCTGCTACATACATACACAGCTCTGCTGGATACATACACACATAGCTCTGCTACATACATACACAGCTCTGCTGGATACATACACACATAGCTCTGCTACATACACACATAGCTCTGCTACATACATACACAGCTCTGCTGGATACATACACACATAGCTCTGCTACATACATACACAGCTCTGCTGGATACATACACACATAGCTCTGCTACATACACACATAGCTCTGCTACATACACACACAGCTCTGCTGGATACATACACACATAGCTCTGCTACATACATACACAGCTCTGCTGGATACATATACACATAGCTCTGCTACATACACACATAGCTCTGCTACATACACACACAGCTCTGCTGGATACATACACACATAGCTCTGCTACATACATACACAGCTCTGCTGGATACATACACACATAGCTCTGCTACATACACACACAGCTCTGCTGGATACATACACACATAGCTCTGCTACATACATACACAGCTCTGCTGGATACATACACACATAGCTCTGCTACATATACACACAGCTCTGCTGGATACATACACACATAGCTCTGCTACATACATACACAGCTCTGCTGGATACATACATACATAGCTCTGCTACATACACACATAGCTCTGCTACATACATACACAGCTCTGCTGGATACATACACACATAGCTCTGCTACATACACACATAGCTCTGCTACATACACACATAGCTCTGCTACATACATACACAGCTCTGCTGGATACATACACACATAGCTCTGCTACATACATACACACATAGCTCTGCTACATACATACACACATAGCTCTGCTACATACATAGCTCTGCTACATACATACATACACATAGCTCTGCTACATACATACATGAATCTGCTACATACATACACACATAGCTCTGCTACATACATACACACATAGCTCTGCTACATACATACACACATAGCTCTGCTACATACATAGCTCTGCTACATACACACATAGCTCTGCTACATACATACATACATAGCTCTGCTACATACATACACACATAGCTCTGCTACATACATAGCTCTGCTACATACATAGCTCTGCTACATACATACATACACATAGCTCTGCTACATACATACATGAATCTGCTACATACATACACACATAGCTCTGCTACATACATACACACATAGCTCTGCTACATACATACACACATAGCTCTGCTACATACATACACACATAGCTCTGCTACATACATAGCTCTGCTACATACATAGCTCTGCTACATACATACATACACATAGCTCTGCTACATACATACATGAATCTGCTACATACATACACACATAGCTCTGCTACATACATACACACATAGCTCTGCTACATACATACACACATAGCTCTGCTACATACATACACACATAGCTCTGCTACATACATACACACATAGCTCTGCTGCATACATAGCTCTGCTACATACATACATACATGAATCTGCTACATACATACACACATAGCTCTGCTACATACATACAGACACACACGTAGCTCTGTGGGGCCCACACACACAGCTCCAGGGGCCAGCACATACAGCACCGGGGGGGCAGGGCATACACCTAAGGGGGGAGAAGCCCATACAGCTCCCCAGGGCCCATAAATCGGGGGGCGGGGAGGGCACATACCTCTCAGGTCACGGTGGAGAGGGGGCCCACACAGCGCCGGAGAGGGGGCCCACACAGCGCCGGAGAGGGGGTCCACACAGCGCCGGAGAGAAGAGCTGTGCTGGGGGTCGCTGGCTGGCACTGCAACTCCTTCATCTGTGGGACTGAGCAGGCCGGTCGGTAGCTCCGCCCACAGATGAAGTTCAAACCAGGAAGTCTGCGCGCCTTAAAGGGACGGCGCTGCAGATTCCGTGCTGACGCCGGCCCTGATCCTTCCCATAGACAGGTAGGAGCCCTGTCTGCGAGCCAGATACGGCCATCAAAAGAGCCATATCTGGCTCGCGAGCCATAGGTTCCCGACCCCTGGTCTATATGCTCTGGTCAGAGATTGATGGTTCGTACCCTCACTTGTTTCGTGCCGTCCCGCACCTACCCCTGTGTCAATAAAGATTATCACCTTTGCAATTTGGATTTTTGGTCGTGTGTTTCTTCCTTGCTCTATGTTCAATACCTAGTAGCATCCCCTTGGGCAAGTATCACAGTTTGTAATCTCTTTGTCTGGAAGGATTTTTATCCATTCTCTCTTGGAAAAGTCTTCCAGTTCTGTGAGATTCCTGGCTCGACTTGCATGCACTGCTCTTTTGAGGTCTAGCCACAGATTTCCAATGATGTTCAGCTCAGGGGACTGTGATGGCCATTGTAAAACTTTCAGATTGCGCCTTTTGAGGTCGCCTATTGTGGATTTTGACGTGTGTTTAGTATCATTATCCATTTTGTAGAAGCCATCCTCTTTTCAACTTCAGCTTTTTTACAAACGGTGTTATGTTTGCATCAATAATTTGTTGAAATTTCATTGATCCATTCTTCCCTCTTGTGAAATGTTCCTCATGCCATTACCTGCAACACAACCCCAAAGCATGATTGATCCACCCTAATGCTAAATGGTTGGGATTATGTTATTTCCCTGAAATTCTCTGCCCTTTGCTCTCCAGTCTCCACACATACCTGTCACAGGTGTGTCACAGGTGATAGACAGTTTTGTGGTTTCTCGCCATAGAAGGTCACAGTGCTGCACAGAAAGCTCCCTGACTTTCTATTGTTCCTGCTGTCAGTATTCATTGATATAGGTAGCTTTCCTGCTGGATTCATCTCTCCCCATTTTGGTCCCAGCAGGTTCCACATTAGTATTGTGCTACCCATTGTTAGATCTAGATCATTCCAAGTACGGCTATACCCAATTTATTTTTGTTAGGCTGTTTTTTAAAGTCAGGCTTGTATTACAAGGCTATTCCCATCTCCAAGATCCTATACCAATATGTAGTAGGTGTAGTGATAATATTATAAGCAAATACCTCCAATTAGAAATTTAGTAGAGTTCTCCTAATTTGCTATGTCTCTTACCTCATGTGCAGGGCATTGCAGCTTAGGTATCCATGGTTATAACCACTCATATAGTAACAGTTATTTGCTTGTGGTTGTACCCATGGATAATGGATACCTAAGCTAGTGCAATATCCTGCAAATGAGGTCAACGACATAGCTAATCAAGAGAACTATACTGCATTTCTAATTAGAGGTTGTGAGGATTATACTGGATGATTATGACAGTTATTCATGTCAGCCAGCTGGTCCCACACATACACCCCCCCTCCCTGCACACACAGAGATTCCTCTCAGATGCTTAGCATCTGGGAAGGTGTCGAATCCAATTACACAGCCAAGCCAGAGGAAGACCCCATGGGGGTTATGTCCATTCATCAAAGGGAGTGGGTAGGAAACTAGAAAAAACAATGGAAGCTTCAAAAGAGATCCAGGACGCTCTATCCCAGCAGGAGTTCATATTCCTGGCTCCGTAACGTTATACACAGTTATAAAATTACCGTGCGTCTGCGTCATACACCCACTACATCGTTAAAATCGGGACTTCGAGCTGCACCTCTGCATACCCTCGAATTCTTTGTCGCGCCCTGGGGGTGGCGAGATACAGAGAACTGCGAGTAGGAGTCTGGTAGAGGAGTCGTGCTTGGACTCAGTATGAACAGGGGACACAGACGGATCTGATGGCACCAAAACCGTCCCGATCGGACCTCCCAGTCCGTAGTTGCGGATCATATTCACTTTGGGATATTATTTTAGACTCAAGACAGGGGTGGGGCAGTACACCTCTGCAAGGTCACCAAAAGCGGAGGGGACATGGATTGAGCCAGTTTGATAAAGACAATGTAGGCTTCTTGGCTTGTCTTTACTCGGGGGCCATGTGTCCGATACACATGTGAGGAAGTCCATGAATCCCTGGTAGAACGGTGCCCCCCCTGTAGCCAGACTCATAAGGTAACTGCTTGATCTGTATGCCTGCTTGTGATCCATAACTTACCTGTAAATGTACTCTGACCTATATATATATATTCTGTAAATTCTATATTGTATATATTGTAGTTTCTAGTGTGCTTTAGGGCGATTAAAATATATAATTTAATCTTGGGCTGTTCTGTTATCTCGATCCTGAATTCCACGTCTGTGTGCTTGGCGTAATAGTTATCGTAATCGATTGGTGGCAGCGAGTTTATGCCACGGATCAATGTGGGGCAACCAGTGAGACCTGGGGAGGTTTAGATATATAACGTCCGCAGAGGTCGGGGGAATATATACCTTACTCTCACCGGGAACCCTTCAATCATTGGCATAGTAGAATAGCGGCCTCCTTGCTTATTGTCGGGCAATTCCATAATTGGCCTGACTATAAGAGGGGCGCTAGAGAGCGTGTCACGTGCTCGGTCTGCAGGGTGGTGGAAAGGGGGGCTGTTCCTTCCACTTCCTACCCCCCTGGTTCGTGACAGAGGTATTTACTAATATTATTATTACACCTATTACATATTGGGATAGGATCTTAGAGATGGGAATACCCCGTTAAAGTACAACCTGCACTGGACAACAAGCGTCTGTATAATGTGATATATCAGATTGGTATGAAGTGAACTCCACCTTTAATTCAAGATTACATTAGCTTAGATGACTTCTAACGCTATGGAGAATCTGTGAATACTTGTACTAGTGCCAGAAAACAGCCCGGTAGGACCTTATTTGACCTACTTACCGTTTGCTTCAAATCATTTATGTAGGGTTCAAATTGCTCAGAACTTGACCTACATCACTCTGTACACTTATACCTGTTCTTCTTTTCCTACCATAGTATCCCAAGTCCTATAGTGTGGAGTAATGTATTATCTCACATAGGTTGCTCACGACAAGAAGAAAGTGTACTGTAAAAACACGCGTCGGGAAAAGTTTAGTTTACAGGCGGCCTTACATGCAAACTAAAATTATGTGTTGAAATCCAAAGAACTCAGTAGTTTTGGGGGACCTTTATCTAATCAGTGATGTGTAAAAAATCTGAAAGATTTGTAGTAAATTATTACGAGCAAATCGCTTTTTTTCTCATGTTAGCCCATTTTTGGGCCTAGTTATTGTCACAAGACCAATTACGCTTTTTTTTTTTATTTAGATTAATTTTTATTAAATATATATTTTTTGCCATTTACATCCAAGACAAACACATATAAACCAAAGATTAAACTTTTTAAAGGGAATATGTCATCAGATATTTGCCACCTAATCTGAGAGCAGCATAATGTAGAGACAGAGACCCTGATTCCAGTGATGTGTCAGTTACTAGGTTGCTTTCTGTAGTTTTGATGAAAATAACTGTTTTATTAGCAGGAGATAATAATCTGGTCTAAATTTGTAAAAAAAAGATTCTGCTGACCTATGTATTATTGGTGATTTTTCCAAATGAAAGGCGCTGATTCCTGATATGAAGTAAAAAAATCTGCAATACGTTAAGTTTTTTTTCACAAATTAGAAATGTTTGATTAAAGGTTTTAAATTCGAGTATCCGGGGTAATAAGAAATTCTGAAGAAGCAATAGCACATAACATATTTGTTTTATAAAAAAAACAAACAACTCTTTCATAAAACTAAGAGAGCAATAGTTGAGTACATTTTAATTGTCAAGGAAAAATGTTCTCTTTTACGATGCCATGGAATAGTCAGGGATTATGAGCAGGGTTATAATGCTGTAAACATCAGCAGTAGTCTGCTATCACTATATGAATTCAGAAAAAAATAACTCACCAGAAAAACCACCAGCCAACATGAGTAGAGTTGAGCGAGTACCTAACTATTCGTTCTTGCTATACTCATAACGAGTACTGTCTAATACTAGTGTATTCATTCCGAATAGCGTGTGCAATGCAAGTCAATGGGGCATACTCGCAATGTAACGAGTAACCCGAATTCTGCACTATTTGCTACTCGCACAAATAGTACAGCATTTGGTTTACTCGTTACATTGCGAGTTTTTTCCCATTGACTTGCATTGCACATGTTATTCGGAATGAATACGGGAGTATTAGGCAGTACTTGTTATGAGTATAGCAAGTACGAATAGTTAGGTACTCACTCAACTCTAGTTACGAGCTTACATATTTTGGCCAAAATATCGACCAATACCTCACATTAATTATCATTTTATATAATTTTCTATTGCACAATTTTCAGCAGGATGCAGCCAAGCACTTTGAGGTTTCTGTCCTGTATGTTGATGGACTTATACAATGCCTAAGCCCGCCTGATGTAATAGTATGGGCATCATCAATAGGCTGTAAGCCAGAAACTGTGCATAACACGTACCTGTGTGACTGCCGCCCTATGTAAACCTCATTAGTGTGCATGTTTAATACCAGCAGCCACCCCCTCCATGAAATGGTAGACTGTGAGTGGTTGTGTCCAGGGCCGGCGTCAGCATGCGGCATACCTGGGCAAATGCCGGGGCCCTGGAGAGCCGGGGGGGCCCACTCGGCCTCGTCAGTTCTGGTGCCCCTTGGCCGGGGCCCCCTCGCCTTAGTTCTGCTGCCCCCGGGCCGAGTTCAGGGTACCGCAGTCCTCGGCAGGAATCTGCAGCGCCGTCCCTTTAAGGCGCGCAGACTTCCTGGTTTGAACTTCATCTGTGGGCGGAGCTACCGACCGGCGTCCTGCTCAGTCCCACAGATGAAGGAGTTGCAGTGCCAGCCACCGACCCCCAACACAGCTCTTCTCTCCGGCGCTGTGTGGGCCCCCTCTCCGGCGCTGTGTGGGCCCCCTCTCCGGCGCTGTGTGGGCCCCCTCTCCGGCGTTGTGTGGGCCCCCTCTCCACCGTGACCTGAGCGGTATGTGCCCTCACCGCCCCCCGATTTATGGGCCCTGAGGAGCTGTATGGGCTTCTCCCCCCTTAGGTGTATGCCCTGCTCCCCCGGTGCTGTATGTGCTGGCCCCTGGAGCTGTGTGTGGGCCCCCCAGAGCCGCGTGTGTGTCTGTATGTATGCAGCAGAGCTATCTGTGTATGTATGTAGCAGATTCATGTATGTATGTAGCAGAGCTATGTGTATGTATGTATGTAGCAGAACTATGTATGCAGCAGAGCTATGTGTGTATGTATGTAGCAGAGCTATGTGTGTATGTATGTAGCAGAGCTATGTGTGTATGTATGTAGCAGATTCATGTATGTATGTAGCAGAGCTATGTGTATGTATGTATGTAGCAGAGCTATGTATGCAGCAGAGCTATGTGTGTATGTATGTAGCAGAGCTATGTGTGTATGTATGTAGCAGAGCTGTGTGTGTATGTATGTAGCAGATTCATGTATGTATGTAGCAGAGCTATGTGTATGTATGTATGTAGCAGAGCTATGTGTATGTATCTATGTAGCAGAGCTATGTGTATGTATGTATGTAGCAGAGCTATGTATGTAGCAGAGCTATGTGTGTATGTATGCAGCAGAGCTATGTGTGTATGTATGTAGCAGAGCTATGTGTGTATGTATATAGCAGAGCTATGTGTGTATGTATGCAGCAGAGCTATGTGTGTATGTATGTAGCAGAGCTATGTGTGTATGTATGTAGCAGAGCTATGTGCGTATGTAGCAGGGCTATGTGTGTATGTATCCAGCAGAGCTGTGTGTGTCTGTATGTATGTATCTAGCAGTGTTGTGTTGTGTGTGTGTGTCTGTATGCATGTATGATGTGTATCTATGTATGTCAGTGTATATGACTGTATAGATATGTCAGTTCTATACGTATTTTTGTGAGTTTGTCTTTAAATATGTATATGTATGTGTACGTGTATGTGTGTGTCTGCGTGTGGATGGGGCCCACCGGGACTCTTCCGGCCAGGGCCCACAAAAACCTGGAGCCGGCCCTGGTTGTGTCAACAGTATTCTGCACCTGTGTTACCCCCACCTTTATTATAGGGGCCCGGCCGCATCCTGCAAATGCATTTGCCATTTGACCCATGTTAGCTGGTGTTTTTTTCTGGTGAGTTTTTTTTTTATTTTTTCCCTGAAATTATATTCCAAACTGATCTTTATCTAAAGTCCGGCTGTACCCATCAACCGAACGCCGACGGGTTCGTACATTTCTAGATATAGGCAATAGAGCAGTTTGGTTTTAATAAGACTGTTCCATATTTCCTCTTAAGCGGGCTTAACACGCTGCGATATCGCTAGCCATGTCGCGAGCGATAGCACCCGCCCACGTCGGTGGCGCGTCACGGGTTGATCGCTTCCGTAGCGAATAATATCGCTACGGCAGCGTCACACGCAGTTACCTGTTCACAGACGTCACTGTGGCCGCCGAACAATATCTCCTTTAAGGGGGAGGTTCGTTTGGCGTCACAGCGGTGTCACTAAGCGGCCACCCAGTAGAAGCGGAGGGGCGGAGATGAGCGGCCGGAACATCCCACCCACCTCCTTCATTCCTCATTGCCGGCGGCCGTAGGTACGATGTTGTTCCTCGTTCCTGCGGTGTCACACATAGCGATGTGTGCTGCCGCAGGAACGACAAACAACCTGTTTTCCAAACGAGGAACGATTTTTTAAAAATGAACGACGTGTACACGATGAACGATTTGACACCTTTTTGCGATGGTTACTGATCGTAAAAAGGTGTCACACACAACGACATCGCTAACGAGGCCGGGTGTGCGTCACCAACACCGTGACTCCGACGATATCTCGTTAGCGATATCGTTGTGTGTAAATGGGCCTTTAGAGACCACTCATTACCTCGCTATAGAGCAGATTCTGTAGATACTTTGCCCATTCTTATTTGCTGCAGTTGGCCGCCGGACCCCCTATAACTGATCCTTGTGACTTTCTGATTCGACACATGAACTAGCTTAAGCCGAAAAATGGTTTACCATCTAAGTCAGACCTGGGCAAGGGGTGGCCCGCGGGTCACATCCGGCCCGCCTACTCTCTGTGACCTGCCCGCCTGGTTCAGGGCGTCCTGACTCCTTGCTGGCCGGTCAGTCATGAGGGCAATCTGACCTGTTGTCCGGAGCTCCTTGCTCCGGGAGGCCTGTGGTCAGATTGCCCTCATTACACGCTGCGTGCTGGGCAGGGAGCGATCCTGCAGCTCCGCACAGTCAGCGCAGGCAGCGGAACGCAGGAATCTCTCCTCTGTTCCCTGCCCGACACCTTTGTCTGTGACAGACGCGCGCCCTGATATCGTCAGTACGGCGCACGTGTGTCATTTGAAAAGTTCCCGCCCGGCAGGAGAAGAAGCTGCAGCGGCGTGGGCCCGTACGGAGAGAAGCAGTGGCGGGGGCTCCTAGGAATACAGCATCGGCACAGCCTGGGCATGTGAAAGAGAAGCCGCTCAGCGGGGGGCTCGTACAGAGGTGCCTGAGGAGGGAACAATAAGAAGAGAGAGGTGAGTGGTTACTAGTAACTACTACACCCCTATATACACCTGTATTATACTACACCCCTATATACATCTGTATTATACTACACCACTACACCCCTATATACACCTGTATTACACTACACCCCTATATACACCTGTATTATACTACACCACTACACCCCTATATACACCTGTATTATACTACACCCCTATATACACACCTGTATAATACAGGTGTATATAGGGGTGTATTGGTGTAGTATAATACAGGTGTATATAGGAGTGTAGTGGTGTAGTATAATACAGGTGTATATAGGGGTGTAGTGATGTAGTATAATACAGGTGTATATAGGGGTGTACAGGTGTAGTATAATACAGGTGTATATAGGGGTGTACTGGTGTAGTATAATACAGGTGTATATAGGGGTGTACAGGTGTAGTATAATACAGGTGTATATAGGGGTGTAGTGGTGTAGTATAATACAGGTGTATATAGGGGTGTAGTATAATACAGGTGTATATAGGGGTGTAGTGGTGTAGTATAATACAGGTGTATATAGGGGTGTAGTGGTGTATAATACAGGTGTATATAGGGGTGTTGTGGTGTATAATACAGGTGTAGTAATATAGGGGTGTAGTATAATACAGGTGTATATAGGGGTGTACTGGTGTATTATACAGGTGTATATAGGTGTGTAGTATAATACAGGTGTATATAGGGGTGTAGTGGTGTAGTATAATACAGGTGTATATAGGGGTGTAGTATAATACAGGTGTATATAGGGGTGTAGTGATGTAGTATATAGTGGTATAGTATATAGAGGTGTAGTTTATTACAGGTGTAGTGTATAGGGATGTATATTACAGGTGTAGTATGTGGCGGGTGTAGTGATATAGTATATGGGGATTGTGTGTGTATGTATGTATACATTATGTGTATGTGTATATATATTATATACACACACAGTATATATATATGCGTGTGTGTGTGTGTATATATATACAGTTAGGTCCAGAAATATTTGGACAGTGACACAATTTTCGCGAGTTGGGCTCTGCATGCCACCACATTGGATTTGAAATGAAACCTCTACAACAGAATTCAAGTGCAGATTGTAACGTTTAATTTGAAGGTTTGAACAAAAATATCTGATAGAAATTGTAGGAATTGTACACATTTCTTTACAAACACTCCACATTTTAGGAGGTCAAAAGTAATTGGACAAATAAACCAAACCCAAACAAAATATTTTTATTTTCAATATTTTGTTGCGAATCCTTTGGAGGCAATCACTGCCTTAAGTTTGGAACCCATGGACATCACCAAACGCTGGGTTTCCTCCTTCTTAATGCTTTGCCAGGCCTTTACAGCCGCAGCCTTCAGGTCTTGCTTGTTTGTGGGTCTTTCCGTCTTAAGTCTGGATTTGAGCAAGCGAAATCCATGCTCAATTGGGTTAAGATCTGGTGATTGACTTGACCATTGCAGAATGTTCCAATTTTTTGCACTCATGAACTCCTGGGTAGCTTTGGCTGTATGCTTGGGGTCATTGTCCATCTGTACTATGAAGCGCCGTCCGATCAACTTTGCGGCATTTGGCTGAATCTGGGCTGAAAGTATATCCCGGTACACTTCAGAATTCATCCGGCTACTCTTGTCTGCTGTTATGTCATCAATAAACACAAGTGACCCAGTGCCATTGAAAGCCATGCATGCCCATGCCATCACGTTGCCTCCACTATGTTTTACAGAGGATGTGGTGTGCCTTGGATCATGTGCCGTTCCCTTTCTTCTCCAAACTTTTTTCTTCCCATCATTCTGGTACAGGTTGATCTTTGTCTCATCTGTCCATAGAATACTTTTCCAGAACTGAGCTGGCTTCATGAGGTGTTTTTCAGCAAATTTAACTCTGGCCTGTCTATTTTTGGAATTGATGAATGGTTTGCATCTAGATGTGAACCCTTTGTATTTACTTTCATGGAGTCTTCTCTTTACTGTTGACTTAGAGACAGATACACCTACTTCACTGAGAGTGTTCTGGACTTCAGTTGATGTTGTGAACGGGTTCTTCTTCACCAAAGAAAGTATGCGGCGATCATCCACCACTGTTGTCATCCGTGGACGCCCAGGCCTTTTTGAGTTCCCAAGCTCACCAGTCAATTCCTTTTTTCTCAGAATGTACCCGACTGTTGATTTTGCTACTCCAAGCATGTCTGCTATCTCTCTGATGGATTTTTTCTTTTTTTCAGCCTCAGGATGTTCTGCTTCACCTCAATTGAGAGTTCCTTAGACCGCATGTTGTCTGGTCACAGCAACAGCTTCCAAATGCAAAACCACACACCTGTAATCAACCCCAGACCTTTTAACTACTTTATTGATTACAGGTTAACGAGGGAGACGCCTTCAGAGTTAATTGCAGCCCTTAGAGTCCCTTGTCCAATTACTTTTGGTCCCTTGAAAAAGAGGAGGCTATGCATTACAGAGCTATGATTCCTAAACCCTTTCTCCGATTTGGATGTGAAAACTCTCATATTGCAGCTGGGAGTGTGCACTTTCAGCCCATATTATATATATATAATTGTATTTCTGAACATGTTTTTGTAAACAGCTAAAATAACAAAACTTGTGTCACTGTCCAAATATTTCTGGACCTAACTGTATATATATATATATATATACCGTATTTTTCGCTTTATAAGACGAACTTTTGTTCCCCCAAATTTTGGGGGAAAGTAGGGGGTGCATCTTATAAGTTGAATATACGGGATATATATATATATATATATATATATATATATATATATATATATATATATATATATATATAGATATATACTGCAGGGTCCGGGGGAGGTGGGGGCAAATCTGGAGCGCAGGTGAACGTTGCGGGCTGCAGCCTTTGATCTCCTGCTCCCGCTCATATAATATGCACATCCGCTGTCCATCTCCGTGGTGCTGAAACCGCACCGCAGTGACGGGCTGGGGGAGCGGTGCATATTATATGTCCCTGCGCCCCCCTGTGATGGCACATGCCCCCCCTGTGTTAGATATGGCCCCCATTCTGCTGCTCATTCTAAAATAAAAAAGCTTTACTTACCCCCTCCAGCATTTCTCCCCGGTGTCCCTGCTTCCACTGTGATCAGGCACGCAGAGATCTCACTCTGCTGTGCCGATCACATGACCGGCACGAAGAACCAGGAAGTGGAGGAACAGAAGCACGGAGGGAGACAGGAGGGAGATCAGCGCTGGAGGAGGTAAGGAAAGAGTGTTTTATTTTACTATGGGCAGCAGCATGGGAGCGATATCTAACACAGGGGGATTTGTGCAATCCATAGAGGGCCATAGGCAGCACAGGGGAACATATGCCATCCATAGGGGGCCATAGGCAGCACAGGGGAACGTATGCAATTCATAGGGGGCCATAGGCAGCACAAAGGGAATGTATGCAATCTATAGGGGGCCATAGGTAGCACAGGGGAACGTATGCAATCCATAGGGGGCCATAGGCAGCACAGGGGAGCGTATGCAATCCACAGGGGGCCATAGGCAGCACAGGGGAACGTATGCAATCTATAGGGGGCCATAGGCAGCACAGGGAACGTGTGCAATCTATAGGGGGCTATAGGCAGCACAGGGGAACGTGTGCCATCACAAGGGGGCTATATTCAATATAAGGGGGCCATATCCAGATTAAGGGGGCTAATTTTTGGATGGGGGGCTATGAGGAACATATACCCTATATGATTTGTTAGATGGACACTGGCATTATAAGATGGACCCCATTTAACATTAAAAAAAAAAATTCTCTTTTCCTTCACCAAATTTGGGGGTGCGTCTTATAATCAGGTGCGTCTTATAAAGTGAAAAATACGGTATATACAGTACAGACCAAAAGTTTGGACACACCTCATCTCTAGATCAACTGTTAAGAGGAGACGTTGTGCAGCATGCCTTCATGGTAAAATAGCTGCTAGGAAACCACTGCTAAGGACAGGTGTCAAGGGAGGAATTTGCATTGAAGACTGCTAATGGAGTCCTCATTTGGGATATCCAGAGACGGCGCCGTATTGCCGTATATCAGTGCCAATATATATATATCCATGTATATAAGACAAAGAACACAGACATGCTCTCTTTTCAGCCAGCATCACCAACTCACTCGTATAATACGATAGATCCAATTATACAGTAAGTAAGCATAAATAACCTTGAAACTAACGAAGGAGTGCGTTCACTCCCCAATTTCTCACATCACTCCTGCCCTCCCGTACATTCCTTTTGTGTGAACATTACTGATAAGAGTTTATAGCTTCACATTCTGGCTTCATCATCTTTAGTTAACTCCTTCATGATTATACAACTTTGAATTATACTATAGGTCTGTGCAATTGCTACACAGACAGACAGATAATTTTGCATCTACATCTACATTTTGATTTAGTTATATACACAGATATTCTTATTACGTTTGAACAAACAAGCTATAGCTCAGTGCCACCTCCACACAGGCAACAAGCAGAAGAGACTTGTTTGGGCTAAAGAACACGAGGAATGGACATTAGACCAGTGGAAATCTGTGCTTTGGTCTGATGAGTCCAAATTTGAGATCTTTGGATCCAACCACCGTGTCTTTGTAGAAAAGGTGAATGGATGGACTCTACATGGCTGGTTCCCACTGTGAAGCATGGAGGAGGAGGAGTGATGGTGAGGGGATGCTTTGCTGGTGACACTGTTGGGGATTTATTCAAAATTGAAGGCATACAGAACCAGCATGGCTACCATAGCATCTTGCAGCGGCGTGCTATTCCATCCGGTTTGCGTTTAGTTGGACCATCATTTATTTTTCAACAGGACAATGACCCCAAACACACCTCCAGGTTGTGTAAGGGCTATTTGACTAAGAAGGAGAGTGATGGGGTGCTACGCCAGATGACCTGGCTTCCACAGTCACCAGACCTGAACCCAATCGATATGGTTTGGGGTGAGCTGGACCGCAGAGTGAAGGCAAAAGGGCCAACAAGTGCTAAGCATCTCTGGGAACTCCTTCAAGACTGTTGGAAAACCATTTCTGGTGACTACCTCTTGAAGCTCATCAAGAGAATGCCAAGAGTGTGCAAAGTGGTAATGAAAGTAAAAGGTGGCTACTTTGAAGAACCTAGAATATGAGACATATGTTCAGTTGTTTCACACTTTTTTAAGTATTTCATTCCACATGTTTTAATTCATAGTTTTGATGCCTTCAATGTGAATCTACAATTTTCCGAGTCATGGAGATAAAGAAAACTCTATATGTATATGTATGTGTGTGTGTGTAGAACCGAGTTAATTATATTAGTCCGGCCCTCTAACACCATCCCAATTTCTCATGCGGCCCCATGGGAAAATTAAGATAAGGGAAGGACATGGACACCTCTCTCTGACCACCACAATCTCCCAGGTAAAGTGTGCCACTGGTTTATTCCATCTACATGAAGTATTGGAGTTGTTTCCCTGACTCTTAATGTAACACAGTGTCCAGCTTTGTTATGGCATTGTCCAACCTTATCCTTTCAGCTGTGGTTTAGCCCTGATCAGGGGCCCACATGGATAGGATGTGAATGAATTTTCCTTTCCATCCTATAGTGACACAGCCTTGCCTGGTTGATTTTTGTGTTCATATACCCACTATATCTACAAATTTGCTGATTTAATATTTATGATTGATTATATACATGTGCATATGGTTAGATTACATGTCAGTTTATAAGACTTTTTGACACTGTCTATATGCTCTGGTCAGAGATTGATGGTTCGTGCCCTCACTTGTTTCGTGCCGCCCCGCACCTACCCCTGTGTCAATAAAGATTATCACCTTTGCAATTTGGATTTTTGGTCATGTGTTTCTTCCTTGCTCTATGTTCAATACTTAGTAGCATCCCCTTGGGCAAGTATCACAGTTTGTAATCTCTTTGTCTTGAAGGATTTTCATCCATTCTCCCTTGGAAAAGTCTTCCAGTTCTGTGAGATTCCTGGCTCGACTTGCATGCACTGCTCTTTTGAGGTCTAGCCACAGATTTCCAATGATGTTCAGCTCAGGGGACTGTGATGGCCATTGTAAAACTTTCAGATTGCGCCTTTTGAGGTCGCCTATTGTGGATTTTGACGTGTGTTTAGTATCATTATCCATTTTGTAGAAGCCATCCTCTTTTCAACTTTAGCTTTTTTACAAACGGTGTTATGTTTGCATCAAGAATTTGTTGAAATTTCATTGATCCATTCTTCCCTCTTGTGAAATGTTCCTCATGCCATTACCTGCAACACAACCCCAAAGCATGATTGATCCACCCTAATGCTAAATGGTTGGGATTCTGTTATTTCCTTGAAATTTTCTGCCCTTTGCTCTCCAGTCTCCACACATACCTGTCACAGGTGTGTCACAGGTGATAGACAGTTTTGTGGTTTCTCGCCATAGAAGGTCACAGTGCTGCACAGAATGCTCCCTGACTTTCTATTGTTCCTGCTGTCAGTATTCATTGATATAGGTAGCTTTCCTGCTGGATTCATCTCTCCCCATTTTGGTCCCAGCAGGATCCACATTAGTATTGTGCTACCCATTGTTAGATCTAGATCATTCCAAGTACGGCTATACCCAATTTATTTTTGTTAGGCTGTTTTTTAAAGTCAGGCTTGTATTACAAGGCTATTCCCATCTCCAAGATCCTATACCAATATGTAGTAGGTGTAGTGATAATATTATAAGGAAATACCTCCAATTAGAAATTTAGTAGAGTTCTCCTAATTTGCTATGTCTCTTACCTCATGTGCAGGGCATTGCAGCTTAGGTATCCATGGTTATAACCACTCATATAGTAACAGTTATTTGCTTGTGGTTGTACCCATGGATAATGGATACCTAAGCTAGTGCAATATCCTGCAAATGAGGTCAACGACATAGCTAATCAAGAGAACTATACTGCATTTCTAATTAGAGGTTGTGAGGATTATACTGGATGATTATGACAGTTATTCATGTCAGCCAGCTGGTCCCACACATACACCCCCCCTCCCTGCACACACAGAGATTCCTCTCAGATGCTCAGCATCTGGGAAGGTGTCGAATCCAATTACACAGCCAAGCCAGAGGAAGACCCCATGGGGGTTATGTCCATTCATTAAAGGGAGTGGGTAGGAAACTAGAAAAAACAATGGAAGCTTCAAAAGAGATCCAGGACGCTCTATCCCAGCAGGAGTTCATATTCCTGGCTCCGTAACGTTATACACAGTTATGAAATTACCGTGCGTCTGCGTCATACACCCACTACATCGTTAAAATCGGGACTTCGAGCTGCACCTCTGCATACCCTCGAATTCTTTGTCGCGCCCTGGGGGTGGCGAGATACAGAGAACTGCGAGTAGGAGTCCGGTAGAGGAGTCGTGCTTGGACTCAGTATGCACAGGGGACACAGACGGATCTGATGACACCAAAACCGTCCCGATCGGACCTCCCAGTCCGGAGTTGCGGATCATATTCACTTTGGGATATTATTTTAGACTCAAGACAGGGGTGGGGCAGTACACCTCTGCAAGGTCACCAAAAGCGGAGGGGACATGGATTGAGCCAGTTTGATAAAGACAATGTAGGCTTCTTGGCTTGTCTTTACCCGGGGGCCATGTGTCCGATACACATGTGAGGAAGTCCATGAATCCCTGGTAGAACGGTGCCCCCCCCCTGTAGCCAGACTCATAAGGTAACTGCTTGATCTGTATGCCTGCTTGTGATCCATAACTTACCTGTAAATATACTCTGACCTATATATATATTCTGTAAATTCTATATTGTATATATTGTAGTTTCTAGTGTGCTTTAGGGCGATTAAAATATATAATTTAATCTTGGGCTGTTCTGTTATCTCGATCC
This sequence comes from Anomaloglossus baeobatrachus, assembly GCF_048569485.1. NCBI lineage: Eukaryota > Metazoa > Chordata > Amphibia > Anura > Aromobatidae > Anomaloglossus > Anomaloglossus baeobatrachus. Next base: position 737,626,639 of record NC_134354.1, read on the forward strand.
TGAATTCCACGTCTGTGTGCTCGGCGTAATAGTTATCGTAATCGATTGGTGGCAGCGAGTTTATGCCAAGGATCAATGTGGGGCAACCAGTGAGACCTGGGGAGGTTTAGATATATAACGTCCGCAGAGGTCGGGGGAATATATACCTTACTCTCACCGGGAACCCTTCAATCATCTGCATAGTAGAATAGCGGCCTCCTTGCTTATTGTCGGGCAATTCCATAATTGGCCTGACTATAAGAGGGGCGCTAGAGAGCGTGTCACGTGCTCGGTCTGCAGGGTGGTGGAAAGGGGGGCTGTTCCTTCCACTTCCTACCCCCCTGGTTCGTGACAGAGGTATTTACTAATATTATTATTACACCTACTACATATTGGGATAGGATCTTAGAGATGGGAATACCCCGTTAAAGTACAACCTGCACTGGACAACAACCGTCTGTATAATGTGATATATCAGATTGGTATGAAGTGAACTCCACCTTTAATTCAAGATTACATTAGCTTAGATGACTTCTAACGCTATGGAGAATCTGTGAATACTTGTACTAGTGCCAGAAAACAGCCCGGTAGGACCTTATTTGACCTACTTACCGTTTGCTTCAAATCATTTATGTAGGGTTCAAATTGCTCAGAACTTGACCTACATCACTCTGTACACTTATACCTGTTCTTCTTTTCCTACCATAGTATCCCAAGTCGTATAGTGTGGCGTAATGTATTATCTCACATAGCTTGCTCACGACAAGAAGAAAGTGTACTGTAAAAACACACGTCGGGAAAAGTTTAGTTTACAGGCGGCCTTACATGCAAACTAAAATTATGTGTTGAAATCCAAAGAACTCAGTAGTTTTGGGGGACCTTTATCTAATCAGTGATGTGTAAAAAATCTGAAAGATTTGTAGTAAATTATTACGAGCAAATCGCTTTTTTTCTCATGTTAGCCCATTTTTGGGCCTAGTTATTGTCACAAGACCAATTACACTTTTTTTTTTTATTTAGATTCATTTTTATTAAATATATATTTTTTGCCATTTACATCCAAGACAAACACATATAAACCAAAGATTAAACTTTTTAAAGGGAATATGGCATCAGATATTTGCCACCTAATCTGAGAGCAGCATACTGTAGAGACAGAGACCCTGATTCCAGTGATGTGTCAGTTACTAGGTTGCTTTCTGTAGTTTTGATGAAAATAACTGTTTTATTAGCAGGAGATAATAATCTGGTCTAAATTTGTAAAAAAAAGATTCTGCTGACCTATGTATTATTGGTGATTTTTCCAAATGAAAGGCGCTGATTCCTGATATGAAGTAAAAAAATCTGCAATACGTTAAGTTTTTTTCACAAATTAGAAATGTTTGATTAAAGGTTTTAAATTCGAGTATCCGGGGTAATAAGAAATTCTGAAGAAGCAATAGCACATAACATATTTGTTTTATAAAAAAAACAAACAACTCCTTCATAAAACTAAGAGAGCAATAGTTGAGTACATTTTAATTGTCAAGGAAAAATGTTCTCTTTTACGATGCCATGGAATAGTCAGGGATTATGAGCAGGGTTATAATGCTGTAAACATCAGCAGTAGTCTGCTATCACTATATGAATTCAGAAAAAAATAACTCACCAGAAAAACCACCAGCCAACATGAGTAGAGTTGAGCGAGTACCTAACTATTCGTTCTTGCTATACTCATAACGACTACTGTCTAATACTAGTGTATTCATTCCGAATAGCGTGTGCAATGCAAGTCAATGGGGCATACTCGCAATGTAACGAGTAACCCGAATTCTGCACTATTTGCTACTCGCACAAATAGTACAGCATTTGGTTTACTCGTTACATTGCGAGTTTTTTCCCATTGACTTGCATTGCACATGTTATTCGGAATGAATACGGGAGTATTAGGCAGTACTTGTTATGAGTATAGCAAGTACGAATAGTTAGGTACTCACTCAACTATAGTTACGAGCTTACATATTTTGGCCAAAATATCGACCAATACCTCACATTAATTATCATTTTATATAATTTTCTATTGCACAATTTTCAGCAGGATGCAGCCAAGCACTTTGAGGTTTCTGTCCTGTATGTTGATGGACTTATACAATGCCTAAAGGCTACTTTACATGCTGCGAAATCGCTAGCGATCTCATTAGCGATGTGAAATTCTAGATCGCAAGTGCGACCTGTCGAGATCGCACATGCGTAAAATGACCTATGTACGATCTCGAAAGATCGCACTTGCGCTCTAGAATTTCACATCGCTAATGAGATCGCTAGCGATGTCGCAGCATGTAAAGTAGCCTTAAGCCCACCTGATGTAATAGTATGGGCATCATCAATAGGCTGTAAGCCAGAAACTGTGCATAACACGTACCTACCTGTGTGACTGGCGCCCTATGTAAACCTCATTAGTGTGCATGTTTAATACCAGCAGCCACCCCCTCCATGAAATGGTAGACTGTGAGTGGTTGTGTCCAGGGCCGGCGTCAGCATGCGGCATACCTGGGCAAATGCCGGGGCCCTGGAGAGCCAGGGGGGCCCACTCGGCCTCGTCAGCTCTGGTGCCCCTTGGCCGGGGCCCCCTCGCCTTAGTTCTGCTGCCCCCGGGCCAAGTTCCGGGTACCGCAGTCCTCGGCAGGAATCTGCAGCGCCGTCCCTTTAAGGTGCACAGACTTCCTGGTTTGAACTTCATCTGTGGGCGGAGCTACCGACCGGCGTCCTGCTCAGTCCCAGAGATGAAGGAGTTGCAGTGCCAGCCACCGACCCCCAGCACAGCTCTTCTCTCCGGCGCTGTGTGGGCCCCCTCTCCGGCGCTGTGTGGGCCCCCTCTCCGGCGCTGTGTGGGCCCCCTCTCTGGCGCTGTGTGGGCCCCCTCTCCAGCGTTGTGTGGGCCCCCTCTCCACCGTGACCTGAGCGGTATGTGCCCTCACCGCCCACCGATTTATGGGCCCTGGGGAGCTGTATGGGCTTCTCCCCCCTTAGGTGTATGCCCTGCCCCCCCGGTGCTGTATGTGCTGGCCCCTGGAGCTGTGTGTGGGCCCCCCAGAGCCGCGTGTGTGTCTGTATGTATGCAGCAGAGCTATGTGTGTATGTATGTAGCAGATTCATGTATGTATGTAGCAGAGCTATGTGTATGTATGTGTGTAGCAGAGCTATGTATGCAGCAGAGCTTTGTGTGTATGTATGTAGCAGAGCTATGTGTGTATGTATGTAGCAGAGCTATGTGTGTATGTATGTAGCAGATTCATGTATGTATGTAGCAGAGCTATGTGTATGTATGTATGTAGCAGAGCTATCTATGCAGCAGAGCTATGTGTGTATATATGTAGCAGAGCTATGTGTGTATGTATGTAGCAGAGCTATGTGTGTATGTATGTAGCAGATTCATGTATGTATGTAGCAGAGCTATGTGTATGTATGTAGCAGAGCTATGTGTGTATGTATGCAGCAGAGCTATGTGTGTATGTATGTAGCAGAGCTATGTGTGTATGTATGTAGCAGAGCTATGTGTGTATGTATGCAGCAGAGCTATGTGTGTATGTATGTAGCAGAGCTATGTGTGTATGTATGTAGCAGAGCTATGTGTGTATGTAGCAGAGCTATGTGTGTATGTATCCAGCAGAGCTGTGTGTGTCTGTATGTATGTATCTAGCAGAGTTGTGTTGTGTGTGTCTGTATGCATGTATGATGTGTATCTATGTATGTCAGTGTATATGACTGTATAGATATGTCAGTTCTATACGTATTTTTGTGAGTTTGTCTTTAAATATGTATATGTATGTGTACGTATGTGTGTGTCTGCGTGTGGATGGGGCCCACCGGGACTCTTCTGCCCAGGGCCCACAAAAACCTGGAGCCGGCCCTGGTTGTGTCAACAGTATTCTGCACCTGTGTTACCCCCACCTTTATTATAGGGGCCCGGCCGCATCCTGCAAATGCATTTGCCATTTGACCCTTGTTAGCTGGTGTTTTTTTCTGGTGAGTTTTTTTTTATTTTTTCCCTGAAATTATATTCCAAACTGATCTTTATCTAAAGTCCGGCTGTACCCATCAACCGAACGCCGACGGGTTCGTACATTTCTAGATATAGGCAATAGAGCAGTTTGGTTTTAATAAGACTGTTCCATATTTCCTCTTAAGCGGGCTTAACACGCTGCGATATCGCTAGCAATGTCGCGAGCGATAGCACCCGCCCACGTCGGTGGCGCGTCACGGGGTGATCGCTTCCGTAGCGAATAATATCGCTACGGCAGCGTCACACGCAGTTACCTGTTCACAGACGTCACTGTGGCCGCCGAACAATATCTCCTTTAAGGGGGAGGTTCGTTTGGCGTCACAGCGGTGTCACTAAGCGGCCACCCAGTAGAAGCGGAGGGGCGGAGATGAGCGGCCGGAACATCCCGCCCACCTCCTTCATTCCTCATTGCCGGCGGCCGTAGGTACGATGTTGTTCCTCGTTCCTGCGGTGTCACACATAGCGATGTGTGCTGCCGCAGGAACGACAAACAACCTGTTTTCCAAACGAGGAACGATTTTTTAAAAATGAACGACGTGTACATGATGAACGATTTGACACCTTTTTGCAATGGTTACTGATCGTAAAAAGGTATCACACACAACGACATCGCTAACGAGGCCGGGTGTGCGTCACCAACACCGTGACTCCAACGATATCTCGTTAGCGATATCGTTGTGTGTAAATGGGCCTTTAGAGACCACTCATTACTTCGCTATAGAGCAGATTCTGTAGATACTTTGCCCATTCTTATATGCTGCAGTTGGCCGCCGGACCCCCTATAACTGATCCTTGTGACTTTCTGATTCGACACATGCAGCTCTCATTTGCATGATGAGCTAGCTTAAGCCGAAAAATGGTTTACTATCTAAATCAGACCTGGGCAAGGGGTGGCCCGCGGGTCACATCCGGCCCGCCTACTCTCTGTGACCTGTCCGCCTGGTTCAGGGCGTCCTGACTCCTTGCTGGCCGGTCAGTGATGAGGGCAACCTGACCTGTTGTCCGGAGCTCCTTGCTCCGGGAGGCCTGTGGTCAGATTGCCCTCATCCCACGCTGCGTGCCGGGCAGGGAGCGATCCTGCAGCTCCGCACAGTCAGTGCAGGCAGCGGAATGCAGGAATCTCTCCTCTGTTCCCTGCCCGACACCTTTGTCTGTGACAGACGCGCGCCCTGATATCGTCAGTACGGCGCACGTGTGTCATTTGAAAAGTTCCCGCCCGGCAGGAGCAGAAGCTGCAGCGGCGTGGGCCCGTACGGAGAGAAGCAGCGGCGGGGGCTCCTAGGAATACAGCATTGGCGCAGCCTGGGCATGTGAAAGAGAAGCCGCTCAGCGGGGGGCTCGTACAGAGGTGCCTGAGGAGGGAACAATAAGAAGAGAGAGGTGAGTGGTTACTAGTAACTACTACACCCCTATATACACCTGTATTATACTACACCCCTATATACACCTGTATTATACTACACCCCTATATACATCTGTATTATACTACACCACTACATCCCTATATACACCTGTATTATACTACACCCCTATATACACCTGTATTATACTACACCCCTTTATACATCTGTATTATACTACACCACTACATCCCTATATACACCTGTATTATACTACACCCCTATATACACCTGTATTATACTACACCACTACACCCCTATATACACCTGTATTATACTACACACCTGTATAATACAGGTGTATATAGGGGTGTAGTGGTGTAGTATAATATAGGTGTATATAGGAGTGTAGTGGTGTAGTATAATACAGGTGTATATAGGGGTGTAGTGGTGTAGTATAATACAGGTGTATATAGGGGTGTAGTGGTGTAGTATAATACAGGTGTATATAGGGGTGTAGTGGTGTAGTATAATACAGGTGTATATAGGGGTGTACTGGTGTAGTATAATACAGGTGTATATAGGGGTGTACTGGTGTAGTATAATACAGGTATATATAGGGGTGTAGTGGTGTAGTACAATACAGGTGTATATAGGGGTGTAGTGGTGTAGTATAATACAGGTGTATATAGGGGTGTAGTGGTGTAGTATAATACAGGTATATATAGGGGTGTAGTGGTGTATAATACAGGTGTATATAGGGGTGTAGTGGTGTATAATACAGGTGTAGTAATATAGGGGTGTAGTATAATACAGGTGTATATAGGGGTGTACTGGTGTATTATACAGGTGTATATATGTGTGTAGTATAATACAGGTGTATATAGGGGTGTAGTGGTGTAGTATAATACAGGTGTATATAGGGGTGTAGTATAATACAGGTGTATATAGGGGTGTAGTGATGTAGTATATAGTGGTATAGTATATATAGGTGTAGTTTATTACAGGTGTAGTGTATAGGGATGTATATTACAGGTGTAGTATGTGGCGGGTGTAGTGATATAGTATATGGGGATTGTGTGTGTATGTATGTATACATTGTGTGTATGTGTATATATATTATATACACACACAGTATATATATATATGCGTGTGTGTGTATATATATATATATATATATATATATATATATATATATATATATATATATATACCGTATTTTTCGCTTTATAAGACGAACTTTTGTTCCCCCAAATTTTGGGGGAAAGTAGGGGGTGCATCTTATAAGCCGAATATACGGGATATGTATATATATATATATATATATATATACTGCAGGGTCCGGGGGAGGTGGGGGAAGCTCTGGAGCGCAGGTGAACGCTGCGGGCTGCAGCCTTTGATCTCCTGCTCCCGCTCATATAATATGCACATCCGCTGTCCATCTCCGTGGTGCTGAAACCGCACCGCAGTGATGGGCTGGGGGAGCGGTGCATATTATATGTCCCTGCGCCCCCCTGTGATGGCACATGCCCCCCCTGTGTTAGATATGGCCCCCATTCTGCTGCTCATTCTAAAATAAAAAAGCTTTACTTACCCCCTCCAGCGTTTCTCCCCGGTGTCCCTGCTTCCACTGTGATCAGGCACGCAGAGATCTCACTCTGCTGTGCCGATCACATGACCGGCACGAAGAACCAGGAAGTGGAGGAACAGAAGCACGGAGGGAGACAGGAGGGAGATCAGCGCTGGAGGAGGTAAGGAAAGAGTGTTTTATTTTACTATGGGCAGCAGCATGGGGGCGATATCTAACACAGGGGGATTTGTGCAATCCATAGGGGGCCATAGTCAGCACAGGGGAACATATGCAATCCATAGGGGGCCATAGGCAGCACAGGGGAACGTATGCAATTCATAGAGGGCCATAGGCAGCACAAAGGGATCGTATGCAATCCATAGGGGGCCATAGGCAGCACAGGGGAACGTATGCAATCCATAGGGGGCCATAGGCAGCACAGGGGAGCGTATGCAATCCACAGGGGGCCATAGGCAGCACAGGGGAACGTATGCAATCCATAGGGGGCCATAGGCAGCACAGGGAACGTGTGCAATCCATAGGGGGCTATAGGCAGCACAGGGGAACGTGTGCCATCACAAGGGGGCTATATTCAATATAAGGGGGCCATATCCAGATTAAGGGGGCTAATGTTAGGATGGGGGGCTATGAGGGACATATACCCTATATGATTTGTTAGATGGACACTGGCATTATAAGATGGACCCCATTTAACATTTAAAAAAAATTCTCTTTTCCTTCACCAAATTTGGGGGTGCGTCTTATAATCAGGTGCGTCTTATAAAGTGAAAAATACGGTATATACAGTACAGACCAAAAGTTTGGACACACCTCATCTCTAGAACAACTGTTAAGAGGAGACGTTGTGCAGCAGGCCTTCATGGTAAAATAGCTGCTAGGAAACCACTGCTAAGGACAGCCAACAAGCAGAAGAGACTTGTTTGGGCTAAAGAACACGAGGAATGGACATTAGACCAGTGGAAATCTGTGCTTTGGTCTGATGAGTCCAAATTTGAGATCTTTGGATCCAACCACCGTGTCTTTGTAGAAAAGGTGAATGGATGGACTCTACATGGCTGGTTCCCACCGTGAAGCATGGAGGAGGAGGTGTGATGGTGAGGGGATGCTTTGCTGGTGACACTGTTGGGGATTTATTCAAAATTGAAGGCATACAGAACCAGCATGGCTACCATAGCATCTTGCAGCGGCGTGCTATTCCATCCGGTTTGCGTTTAGTTGGACCATCATTTATTTTTCAACAGGACAATGACCCCAAACACACCTCCAGGCTGTGTAAGGGCTATTTGACTAAGAAGGAGAGTGATGGGGTGCTACGCCAGATGACCTGGCCTCCACAGTCACCAGACCTGAACCCAATCGAGATGGTTTGGGGTGAGCTGGACCGCAGAGTGAAGGCAAAAGGGCCAACAAGTGCTAAGCATCTCTGGGAACTCCTTCAAGACTGTTGGAAAACCATTTCTGGTGACTACCTCTTGAAGCTCATCAAGAGAATGCCAAGAGTGTGCAAAGTGGTAATGAAAGTAAAAGGTGGCTACTTTGAAGAACCTAGAATATGAGACATATGTTCAGTTGTTTCACACTTTTTTAAGTATTTCATTCCACATGTTTTAATTCATAGTTTTGATGCCTTCAATGTGAATCTACAATTTTCCGAGTCATGGAGATAAAGAAAACTCTATATGTATATGTATGTGTGTGTGTGTAGAACCGAGTTAATTATATTAGTCCGGCCCTCTAACACCATCCCAATTTCTCATGCGGCCCCATGGGAAAATTAATTGCCCACCCCGATCTAAGTTATGGTATTTTCCTTGAATACGGCACAATTCTAATTTCCTGAAGTGATCACTTTAAATGATGAAATGTTGAAATGTGCTGGGAATCCAGGGCATTACAAACTGACAAGTTGTTCCAACTTTCATTGTCTTAAGATAAAAATTATGTAAGATCAGATTCTGTGTCATTTGATAGCAGCCCAAAAACCCACACTGTCTTATTGTGCTAGGCTGGAGTATATCTAATGAAGACATTGTGAAATTTTAAACAAATTAAAGGGAAGTCATCAACAAACATGACATAGAAATGACTCATGTTTTTAGGCGACAAGACAAGTTCTAATATTTCAATATTTCCGCTAATATTTCAGGTAAAACGAAACCTGCAATGACTAATTGTACTGGCCAATCTTACACAGGTACAGCTAAGACGGTTTATAAAAAGGAAGAAGAGCAAGCACATGCACAACTACATTATGTGATCTAGTCAGCCCCAAAAGAGCTCATCTTTCTCTCCCGATCCCAGTCTTTGACCCACTGTACCAAACATCCCAAAAATAATTTTTCACATTTACTTAAGCATATATTTAACTCCACAGACTCGAGCTTGACCGGATCCCCATATCAAGTCACTGATTGGCAGTTTGAGTCTCCGCCCACTCACAGCCAGCCACAAGCAGATCACTTCCGGGGGAGGGTATGCTGGCTTTTTGAAACTTTTTTTCTTGCACACTACATGTGATCACGCTGTTGTTACCCCAAGTGTGCGGCGTTCAAACACTGCAAGCGGCTTGCACAGGGCTGAGCACCAAGTGTACCTGAGCACCAGTTTTGTTCGCTTGTAAAGCATCCAAACCCCAAACCTGAACCTTGATTTTTAAATTTAGTGTTCAGTTTGAAAACCGAACCTCAGGTTTGGTCATTTCTACTAGGGATACCTAGGGTCAGGAATCTGGCTCAGCGCATAGGTGCAGACGCCATTTAGGGTGGTGAGGGACCCCAGAGATCAGCAGTAGGTATGGTCAGGGGTCACAAACCCCCTGTTCCCTAGATGCAGGGTTCCCATTACCTTACATTTTGACGCTTGCTTGGTACTTCCCATACCCAGCGTGACTTATCCTTTCTACAAACTTTTGCCTAGAACTGAATTGCATATTCCAGTGATACATATTCCATATTCCACTAATGCTTTGTGGAGTGGTAGTATTATATCCCTGACCCTTGAGTCCATGTCTCTTTTAATCCATGACAATAACTTCCTGGTCTTAAGGCCGCTTTACACGCTACGATTTATCTGACGATCTCAGTAGCGATGTGACACGCCCAAATCGTAGATACGATTTGCCGAGATCGCACATAGGTCGTTTATTAGCGGTCACACGTACGCATCTCACAAACGACGCAACATCGTTCAGCGATATATTGTTTGACCAAGGCGGTCGTGTGGATGTTGTTCATCGTTGGCAGGGTGTCAAATGTAGCAATATGTCTGCTGCGTTCCAAACGATGAACAATATTTTGAAACTGAACGACGTGTCAGCGATCAAAGTGGATGGGATTTATAGAAATCTGTGCATAAACTGATCTGCGGTGAATGTTTCAAATCCACCACATGTCAATTTCTCTTACGAGTTAGTATGTGCAGATTTTCCCCATAGAATTTTATGAAATATTGAAACGTTTCAGGTAAAAAACGCATGTGCGTTTTTAGTGCATTTCCGCTGCAGGAAGGCACTAAGAACGTATGTAATTCCTCATGACTATATTCATTACATTTTGGGAAAGCCAAATACCAAGAAGTATCAAATACAGAGCAGCTTTATTTAAAGGAGTTGTCCGACATTAGCTTACCAAAACATTTTGAGTTTATCTGTGCTGTATTGTCATATAAAACACCCCTACATTGTTATTTTTTTGTTTTCTAACTTTTGTTCCTCTTGAATTATGACTTTATTCTCTGCAGCTCTTTGTTTACATTCAGCTCCAGCAAACTGACCACTTCCTGTACTAAACCTCCCAGTCAGAGCTGGCACCGCCCGGCCTCAGTGTCCAGCCCCTCCCCCTGTCAGCCCCGCCCTCTGCCCGCCCTCTGCACACACATTCCCTGTCAGTATTCTGCCCCAGCACCTGACCTGTTATCACTCTAGCAGTGGAAATAATAGCCCCACATCGGGCTCTGCACCACACACACACACACACACACACACACACACACACACACACATCAGGCTCTGTGCCCCACACCACATCAGACTCCGCAACCCTCCCCCCCACACACACACACACGGCGCTCTGTACCGACCCCCCCCCCTCACCATCGTTCTGTACCGAACCCTACCCCCATAGGGAGCACATGTAGGCTACATTCACATGACCATTCCGTTTTTGCGGTCCGTCAAAAAAGGGTCCATTTTTTTTTCATGGATGCATCCGTGTGTCATCCGTGTGCCTTCTGTTTTTTTGCGGACTGCAAAAAACGGAAGCAGCAAGCAAGATAAATAGATGAGTAGATATAGAGATGAATAGATAGATATAGAGACAGAGAGATAGAGGGATGAATGAATGAATAGAGGGAGGGATAGATAGATAGATATATAGATGAGAAAGGCATATAATGTCCTACCCCCCTGCATATTCTAAGCTGGCACCCTTTTGTGACTTTCATGTGGCACTAAAGGGTGCTTAGCCTTGTATTTAGCCAAAAAATAAATAAATAATTAAAAACAAAAAACGACATGAGGTCCCCCCATCTTTTGTAGCCAGCTAGGGTAAAGCAGACGGCTGCAGCCTGCAAACCACAGCTGGTAGCTTCACCTTGGCTGGTAATCCAAAACAGAGGACACCCCACGCTGTTATTTTACATGAAATAAATAATTTAAAACAAAACGTGGGGTCCCCCCCAAATTGGATCACCAGCCAAGGTAAAGCGGACAGCTGTGGTCTAGTATTCTCAGACTAGGGAGGTCCACTGTTATTGGACACTCCCCAACCTAAAAATAGCAGGCCGCATTAGACGTGCCAATCCTGGCGCTTCGCTCCAACTCATCCTGTTGCCCTGGTGCGTTGGCAAACGAAGTAATATATGGGGTTGATACCAGATGTGTAATGTCACCTGGCATCAAGCCCTGGGGTTTGTGATGTCAGGCGTCTATCAGATAACCGACATCACCAACCCAGTCAGTAAGAAATAAAAAATAGACAACAAAAAAAGTTTTATTTGAAAAAACACTGCTCAAAACATTCCTTCTTTCACCAATTTGTTAAAAAGAACAATCAATTCCACGTCCGGCGTAATCCAATAAGGGGGGGTGTCCCATGGCGATCCATACCATAATCACTGTCCCATTCAATGAACAGAATGTTCCCCATTGGCTGGGAGAGCAATGCAGTGACCTGAGCTAACATCAATAGCCCAGGTCACTACAGGGGATGACGAGCGCTGCTGTCAGCAGGATAGATGAGATCATTACCTGCTGTGATGATCTCCTGCAGTCCTGCCATCAGCGCTGTCACTGCCTTCTATGCCCGCCGCGTTGTCAGCAGTATCGCGAGAGCCCGTGACGTCACCGCTAGTGACAGTCTCGGGCCGCTCGCGAGACGGGCATAGACAGCAGTGACCGCGGTGACGTCAGGAGGCAGGAGATCGTCACTGCAGGTAATGATCTCTTCTCACCTCCTTTCAGCAGCGCTCGTCATCCCCGCGCTGCACGCACTGCTGTGTGTGAGTGTCTGCCTGCGCTGCAGCGTGACAAGCTGCTGACACTGTGGGCAGACACTGACACAATGCAGGGCAGGCAGCCGCGGGGCCGGAGCAGGGCACAGACTGCACGGGCACCTGGAGGTCACACTGAAGTGCTTCTGTGCGGCGACCAGGGAGTGTGACGTCTGTGTTTTACTCTGCTCCGCTTCCTCTTCTGTCATAATGACATCACTTCCTGCAAAACCGCAGGCAGCGATGAGCATTACCACATGTAAATCGCGGCTATACCGGGGGTATACCGCACATCATTTGCTACCTGCGGTATACCCCCGGTATTTCGTGATTACATTACAGTGAATGGAGTGAAATACCGGGGGTATACCGCAGGTACCTGCGGAAAAGAAGTGACATGCACATTTTCTCAAGAAAGTTTCTCAAGAAAATCTTCAGAAAGAATTTTCTTGAGAAAAAACCGCAGTGTGCGCACAGCTATTTTTTTCCCATAGTTTTTGCTGGGAAATGTCTGAAAGATTTCAAACTTTTCTCAAGAAATTTCCGCAGCAAAACCGCGGGTAAATCCGCGGGTAAAATGGCCTAGTGCGCACATAGCCTTAAGTGTTTTTATATCTATTTGTTGTGTTTGTACGTCTGGCTTTGCATATATTGAATAAAATCAATTTTCATTATATTCTTTGATGATCCCAAAAGGTTTCTTGCACACCACTTTCCATCTTCTTGTTTTCTTAAATTGTTATTATCTCACACAAATCGCATTGGAGGAATTTATTATTTTCATGTATCTCTATTATCCGAACTAGAACCAATTTAAATAATTTAAAACAAAAAACATGGGGTCCCCCCTAAATTGGAGCACCATAAAAGGTAAAGCGGACAGCTGTGGTCTGATATTCTCAGACTAGGGAGGTCCACTGTTATTCGACACTCCCCAGCCTAAAAATAGCAGGCTACAGCCACCCCATAAGTGGCGCATCCATTAGATGCGCCAATCCTGGTGCTTTGCCCCAACTCATCCCGTGCCCTGGTGTGGTGGCAAACGGGGTAATATATGGGGTTGATGCCAGATGTGTAATGTCACCTGGCATCAGGCCCTGGGGTTAGTGATGTCACGCGTCTATCAGATACCTGACATCACCAACCCAGTCAGTAATAAAACTTTTTTTGTTGTCTATTTTTTTTTATTTGAAAAAACACTCCCCAAAACATTCCGTCTTTCACCAATTTATTGAAAACAAAAACAAATCCAGGTCCAGCGTAATCCAATAAGGGGGTCCCACGACGATCCAAACCATTGTCACTTTCCCAGTCAATGAAGAATAGAATGTTCCCCATTGGTTGGGAAAGTAATGCAGTGACCTGAGCTCACATCAATAGGTCAGCCCAGGTCACTGCAGGGGATGACGAGCGCTGCTGTCAGGAGGTTAGATGAGATCATTACCTACTGTGACTATCTCCTGCAGTGCTGACGTCAGCGCTGTCACTGACTTCTTTGCCCTCCGCATTCTCAGCAGTATCGCCCGTGACGTCACCGCTAGTGATGTGAGAACGCAGCAGGCACAGAAGGCAGTGACAGCGATGACGTCAGGAGTTAAGCGAAGATCGTCACAGCAGGTAATGATCTCATCTAACCTCCTGACAGCAGCGCTCGTCATCCCCGCTGCAGGGTGAGAAGCTGCTGATACTGCAGTGCACTCCTGCAGTATCAGCACTCCGGGGCTGGAGCGAGACACATACCGCTCGGGCACTCCTGCTATCCTGAGCAGGGGGCCAGGTTCTGGCAGTAACAGCATGGGTGGGGAGAGTACGGGGTGAAGGGGAATGTGTGGGAGCGTTCATGAAGGGGGCGGGGACTCCATGCACTGTAGCCGCCCAGCAGGGCGGCAACATGCTGTTCACAGATTTGCATGTCAACATGGTCCTGCATGTTGACATGAAATGACCGGAAGCAGCAAAATCGCGTCAGGAATGGTCACATGACTGCTCTGAGCCGGGGGAGAGGGGCTGACAGCAGGGCAGGTAAGTGCTCATTATCTACTTACCTGCCCCAATGTAGCCCAATAGGGTAAAAAGAAAAAAAAAGTCAAAATAAGCCGGATAACCCCTTTAAATATGATATATCAAAAAGAGACAAAAGCCGTAGCATCAAAAAGACAGTGAAAAAACGCAAGTGACCTAATTTACATAATGAATACAGAAAAACTGCAAAATCAAAAATTCACATAAAAGCTCATTGTGGGAACGTAACCTAAAGGTGGAAAGAAAACAAAAGTTCATTGAGTTCAACATCTAATCTAACATGCTGCTGAGCCAAAGGAAGGCAAAAGCCCCAGGAGGGCAAGATACAGAGCTGGGGCCCTTTCTCCTCTCATTGACCACCACCATATGCCTAAGGCTATCTGCCCACGGGACTATGTACCCGTGGATATATCCGCAGGTACGGCTGCAGGTTTCTCGCAGAAGCTCCCTGGAATCCGCAGCTATACATAGCTGCGGGATTCCAGCGAAATAGCTGCGGTAAACCTGCGGACATTCGTGCTACTTACCTGTGGAAGTCCCGGCCTCTATCTCCATAGTGGGGGGCCGGGAATTCCGCAGGTAAATCCGTAGGAATAATTGACATGCAGTTATGTGCGGCTGCGGGACTTCCGCAACATGTTCCGCAGCCGCACATACCGCAGCATGGACACAGCACTCCCCATGTCCAATAGAATAACATGGGGAGTGTCTGTACATGCTAAAACCTGCGGATTTATCTTTAAAATCCCGATAAATCTGCAAGTATTCCGCGGCAAAACCCGCGGGTACAAAGTCCCGTGGGCACATAGCCTTAAAGAGGGTGTAGAGGTTTAACAAAAAAGTCTGGAGTCACTTTATGACTCCATTTGTGATTTGTGAATCCTCGCATCATGTACAGTGCTCACTGTCAGTATTCTCCAGTGCCAGAAGTGAGATTAACCCATCATGTGACTGCCACTATTCGATATTCCTGCGCCACATTTGGAAAAGGTTTGTCCTAATGAGGCAAACCCTCCTAAACAGTGTTATCTAGGTCTCTCCTCTTGTCATACACGTAACCAGACTGACCTAGGTAGTGAGCCAGATGCTCTGCTTGCATTTCTAGGCACATTTGGACATTTTATTTTTTTCCCCTATATTTACTGGAATTAGTTAAGAAGCCTTCACCTCATAAGACTATATGTCTCCATTCCACTTTCTTTTGAATCTCTTTAGACAAAAAAAAAAATAAAAACCTTATATCTTGTGTTAAATATTTGAGTTTTTGTCTTTTAACTTGAACAAATATTAGACTTTGGTGTTGATAAATCTGTAGGTTTTAGTGATGTGATAACACCTTTGTGAAAACCAAGCTTCTGGTGCCCAATCTAATCTTCCTGGCCGCCATGATAAGCCCTATGTAATCTCACAGATACACAGGATTCCCACCTAATAAAATAAACTCAGTATCACCTTTAGCAAAATCTCCGGTTTACAACGGGAAGTTCTTTGTATTATCACCCATCCCATGAGTGAGTACCTCGTTTTTTAGCACAGTATTGTCACTAATGTTACATGGGGGGGTGGGGGGAGGGGGGGGGGGGTCACAAGAAATAGGGGAGATACCGGTCTGGCTGGGGTTTTCCACAAAGCCATAGATCCTTTCTGACAATGTTTAGGCATAAGCAGAATTGGATTGGTTTACTTGAGATCCAAAGATTCTTTGATGGACTCCCAATGTTGGACCCAAAACATTCAGCTAGAAGCATTGTTTTTGGAGATTTTGCCAATGGGTTCCATTGAGTTCTTTCAGAAATACTATATCACTGACTCTACCCGAAATATGTGTCCACTTATACATATTTAAGACAGAACTTTTCACCGACACGGTGGATGCTCATGAAAATTGAAATATAACCATTAATAGATACTGTATGTCTTGTTGTAATGCTCGCTGAGCGACACAGGATTCACTGGACTGAAGGTACCGATCACTGGCCTGGAGAAAAATAGAATAGCTACCAAGTCTTCACTAAAGCCATCAGAAGTGGCGATAGACACACACACTGGTAGGTATCAAACAGACGGCAGCCCAAGGGAATCAATGGTACCTTGGCAGGCTGGCGCCACAGATCTAGACACAGACAGTCTCTGATAGCATGAGCAGCAGCCGGTATTGTGGATTCGGCTAGAATGGATGGATGAATGGATGGATGCAGTAGCAGCGGCTGATATGGGTTGTTGTAGCAGCAGCGGCTGGTATTGTAGGAGCGGCTGGCGTGATAGTTGCTACAGCGGATATCATAGTAGGCGACCAGAGAGGATACTTGCAGCAGTGGACATCTTGGAAGCAGCTGTCATGGATAGTTGCAGTAGCAGACTTGTCATGCACTGAAACACCGATAGGAATCAGCAACAGCACACAGCAGAGTAACAGCAGTGGCAGCACACAAAGGGACCTGAGAGCTAGTAACGTATAGAACTCATTGCCCAGGCACCACCCTTAAGGGGAAGGTGCTTTAAATACCTGATGCCTCTCAGCTATGCTGAGAGGCACTTCCGGGTGAGGACATGCTGGCCTTTAAGAAAAGTGGCGTGTCCGCTCACACACCCAAGGGGCACTCCTGAGAGACTTGTACAGGGTGCGAAAGCCCTGGGAGTCAGCAGCAGGAATCGGGGATGGAGCAGTCACCGCTGGGTGGCCGGGAAGGCAAGAGTACGGTACCTTTACGGGCGTTACACTTCACTATTATAACCATCTATAAGTGCACGTCTTAACATATTCAGACTCTCTATTAGTGGTATGTGTTCTTGATTCTTCACATAGTAAATTGCAAGTCTTCTGCTAATTGAAAGTCAAAGGGACCCAGTAAAGCACCCATAGTAGTCAGATGCTGTCACGCTCCCCGGGTCCCCTGCTCTGATCCCCGGCTCACCTGCCACGCTCCCCGCTCTCCAGCCGCCATGTCCTGCAATCCCCAGGCCTCCTGGTCCCCGCTCCCGGCGCCCGTCGGTTTCCCAGCCCCAGCCCGGCTCTGCTGCTTCCTCCTCTCAGCTTCCTGCTCTGGCTTCTGGCACCCGGGCCGCGCGCATGCGCATTAGGGCGCGTGCGCGGTCATTGACCCTTTCTTAAAGGGCCAGCGTCCACTGACAGGAAATGAAGCACACAGGTACAGATTATAAAGGGGTTTAGTGTCCAAGTGGGCGCGGCCTGTTCTTCGTGTTTCCCAAGCTAGGAGTCAGGTCTCCTTGTGTTCCTGTGAGATACTCACCTCTCTCTCTTCTAGAGCCGATCCTGTCTTGCCATCCGGTCCTGCCGAATCCCGAACACCGAACGCTGTCTATCTGCCATCCTGACCGTTCGTACCATCTCTGATCCCTGCGGTGACCCGTCATCTCGCTCCAACGGTTCCGGACTCCGCCTGACATCATCTCGGCTTCCGAACCTGAGCTCCGTCACCCGGACTACCATCAATGACTCCGTGGTCCCAGGGACTTCTCCATTATACTCGTGTGCTCGGACTGTCCTGTTATCTGTAGTGCTCCAGCTACCAGACCCCTTACCATCATCAAGGAGTTCGGCCCAGTGGATCCACCTCCTGGGTCTGCCCGTCCACCTGGCCCTAACAGTAACAGTAAGAACAGGCCATGGATCCCGCTGAAGCACTAGCAGCCTTACAGGAGGAACTCTCACGCCAGCGTGAGACTCAGACCCGCATGCTGCAATTCATGTCTTCTGTGGACGCCCGCCTGAACACGCTACAAGCGTCAGTGACATCTTCAGCATCTCGGGCTTCCACTAGTCAATCCACGGCTCCAGCTCCCATGGCAGCCTCTTCGGATGCTTCCAGACTTCGTTTGGCCTCACCACCCCGGTACGCCGGAGATCCCAAGACCTGCAGGGGATTCCTAAACCAATGCTCCCTCCATTTCACGCAGCTGCCGCATTTGTTTGCCTCCGACCAAGCCAAGGTCGCCTTCATCATGTCCCATCTAGAGGGTGAGGCACTGGCGTGGATGAACCCCTTGTGGGAAAGGGAGGATCCTGTGACCACGAACATCCAGGAGTTCCTGCAGGCATTTCGTGGCACCTTTGACGAGCCTGGACGCGCCTCCGCGTCTGCCTCATCTCTTCTCCGGTTACGTCAGGGGACTCTGACGGTGGGTCAATACGCCATCCGTTTTCGCACCTTGGCTTCGGAACTCGGGTGGAACAACGAGGCCCTAACCGCCGCCTTCTGGGAAGGACTCTCGGGTTGAATTAAAGACGAGCTGGCTGGTCGTGACGTACCGTCCACCCTGGATGCCCTGATTACCCTAGCGACTCGAGTGGACATTCGCTTTCAGGAGCGATCCAAAGAGGTGTCCCGTGAGAGACGTCCGGTACGACATTCCTCTCCTCCGCAGAAGCCCGCCGTACTCCAGTCAACGGCATCTGGTGTCTCCGTCCACGAGCCCATGCAGATCGACCGCGTGCGGCAGTCTGAAAAACGTCGAGCAGAGCGGCTCGCCAAGGGCCTCTGCTTCTACTGCGGAGAGGGCACACACCTGCTACGCTCCTGTCCAGAGAGGCCGGGAAACTCCAAAGCCTAGGGTTGGTAGGAGAGGCCACCCTAGGTGCTGGGACTCTCTCAGACCCGGTTACATGGACTGTGCAAGTGACAACGGGAGAGACGCGGTTCACGGCTGAGGCGTACCTCGATTCTGGGGCAGCAGGCAATTTCATCCAGCAGGCCACTGTGGACAAGTACCAGGTGCCTGTTACTCCACTCGACAAACCCCTCGTGATAGCCTCTGTGGATGGGAGACCCCTCTCTGACACCATCTCCTGGATCACCAAGCCGGTCGAACTGCGTATCAGTGCCCTGCACACCGAGAACATCGCTCTCTACGTCCTCCCACACATGTCCCATCAAATCCTGCTGGGACTTCCCTGGTTACGAACGCACGAACCATCCGTCAGCTGGGGCACTGGTGAAATCACCCGATGGGGCTCTTCTTGCCATGAGAACTGTCTGAAGACCATACAACCCATCAAGCGACCTCCGGTTCCAGAGTCCCTACCGGGACTGCCCTTGGCCTACTGGTCCTTCGCGGACGTCTTTGATAAAAAGGAGTCAGAGGTACTTCCGCCACATCGTCCTTACGATTGTGCCATCGACCTGCTCCCAGGAACTACACCACCTCGAGGACGGATATATCCACTGTCTCCAGCCGAAACAAGGGCCATGTCTACTTACATCACAGAGAGCCTGGCAAGGGGATTCATTCGGAGATCCTCCTCTCCTGCTGGAGCAGGTTTCTTCTTCGTGAAGAAGAAAGAAGGCGACTTACGCCCATGCATAGACTACCGGGGATTGAACCAAATCACCGTGAAAAACAAGTACCACCTGCCGCTCATCCCCGAATTGTTTGATCGGCTTAGAGGAGCTCGTGTGTTCACCAAGTTGGATCTTCGGGGTGCCTACAACCTGGTCCGCATCCGCTCTGGGGACGAATGGAAGACCGCGTTCAATACTCGGGATGGGCACTATGAATACTGCGTGATGCCCTTCGGCCTGTGTCACGCACCAGCGGTCTTTCAAGAATTGGTGAACGACGTTTTCCGGGACCTTCTCTACGTCTGTGTGGTGGTGTATCTGGATGATATCCTTGTCTTCTCTCCGGACCTCCAAACCCACAGAGAGAACGTGCAGCTGGTTCTACAAAGACTGAGAGAGAATCGTCTGTACTCCAAGTACGAGAAGTGTGTCTTTGAGCAGTCTTCTCTCCCCTTCCTGGGTTACCTCATCTCCGATACCGGACTGCAGATGGATCCGAAGAAGGTCTCCTCCATTCTCAACTGGCCTCCTCCTTCTGGACTGAAGGCAATCCAACGCTTTCTGGGATTCGCCAACTATTACCGCCAGTTCATCCCTCATTTCTCTGCTCTGACTACTCCTCTCTCCGCCTTGACCAAGAAGGGGGCTAATCCAAAGGACTGGTCACCTGCGGTCGACGCCGCGTTTGGCTCTCTGAAGCGGGCATTTGCCTCCTCTCCTGTACTCCACCGTCCGGAGTTAAACCGCCAGTTCACCTTGGAGGTGGATGCCTCCTCCTCGGGAGCCGGAGCAGTGCTCATGCAGAAGTCCTCCTCCGGGAAGATGGTGACTTGCGGTTTCTTCTCCAAGAGCTTCTCAGCGCCCGAACGCAACTACACAATCGGTGACAGAGAGCTATTGGCAGTCAAACTGGCTCTGGAAGAATGGCGCTACCTTCTGGAAGGAGCAGTGTACCCCGTTATTATTTACACGGACCACAAGAACCTGGAATACCTGCGGTCTGCTCAGCGACTGAACCCACGGCAAGCCAGGTGGTCCTTGTTCTTTGCCAGATTCGATTTCCAGCTCCATTTCCGACCCGCGGACAAGAATGTACGCGCTGATGCCTTGTCCAGGTCTTTCATGCCCATGGAGCAGGAGGAGGAGACATCCCAACCCATCATCTGTCCTAGTAAAATCATTCCGGTGGCCCCTGTCACCCTGGCCCAGATACCGCCCGGGAAGACCTATGTCTCTGAGACTGACAGGCAAAAAGTGTTACACTGGGGCCATGCCTCGAAAACAGCCGGTCATGCTGGTCAGAAGAGAACTTGGAGTGCGATTGTACGTCATTATTGGTGGCCATCCCTTCGCACGGACGTCGCCTCTTTTGTCTCTGCCTGCTCCTCTTGTGCCAGGAACAAGACGCCCAAACACCTGCCATATGGCCGTCTTCTGCCTCTGCCTATACCCTCACTTCCGTGGCAACACATTGCGATGGACTTTATTACAGACTTGCCATTGTCCTCCGGACACACAGTCATATGGGTCGTGGTGGATCGGTTCTCTAAAATGGCTCATTTCGTCCCTATGGCTGGACTGCCCTCTGCCCAGGAACTCGCGGACGCCTATATACATCACATCTTCCGCTTGCATGGCTTTCCATCACACATTGTGTCCGACAGAGGAACTCAGTTCACCTCCCGCTTCTGGAGGGCTCTCTGCAAACATCTGGGAGTGACTCTGGACTTTTCTTCAGCCTACCATCCTCAGTCGAACGGCCAAGTGGAACGGGTCAATCAGATATTGACCTACTTCTTACGTCACTACGTCAACGCCCATCATGACGACTGGTCCACGCTTCTTCCTTGGGCTGAATTCTCCCATAACCACCACGTCAGTGAGTCCTCTTCCAGCTCTCCCTTCCATGTCGTTTACGGACTTCAGCCTTCCGTCCCATTGCCTGTATCCTCTTCCTCGGATGTCCCTGCTGCTGATGCTGTAGCCCGTGACTTTACAACCATTTGGGACTCTGTTAAGGCGTCCCTTGCACGTGCCTCCCTGCGGATGAAGAGACACGCAGACAAGAGACGTCTGGACCCTCCGTGTTTCTCTCCTGGAGATCTCGTCTGGCTTGCTTCCAAGTACGTCCGATTGAAGATACCATCCTACAAGCTGGGACCTCGCTACATCGGGCCGTTTAAAGTCCTCAGTAAGATCAATGAGGTCTCCTACAAGCTACAGCTCCCAGTCACGATGAAGATACCCAATTCCTTCCACGTCTCCCTGCTCAAGCCGGTTGTCCTTGGTCCCTTCTCCGCTGCTACCAGTTCGGCTCCTCCTCCTATTGCCGATGACGACATCTATGCGGTAAGGGATATCGTGGCCATGAAGACCGTACGGGGTCGACAGTTCTTCCTGGTGGACTGGGCAGGGTATGGTCCTGAGGATAGGTCCTGGGAGCCCCGGGAGAATGTGGGCACTCCTCTGATCCGTGCCTTCCTGTCCCGGTTGCGGGGAGGGGGGCGTGGGGGGGGGTACTGTCACGCTCCCCGGGTCCCCTGCTCTGATCCCCGGCTCACCTGCCACGCTCCCCGCTCTCCAGCCGCCATGTCCTGCAATCCCCAGGCCTCCTGGTCCCCGCTCCCGGCGCCCGTCGGTTTCCCAGCCCCAGCCCGGCTCTGCTGCTTCCTCCTCTCAGCTTCCTGCTCTGGCTTCTGGCACCCGGGCCGCGCGCATGCGCATTAGGGCGCGCGCGCGGTCATTGACCCTTTCTTAAAGGGCCAGCGTCCACTGACAGGAAATGAAGCACACAGGTACAGGGTATAAAGGGGTTTAGTGTCCAAGTGGGCGGGGCCTGTTCTTCGTGTTTCCCAAGCTAGGAGTCAGGTCTCCTTGTGTTCCTGTGAGATACTCACCTCTCTCTCTTCTAGAGCCGATCCTGTCTTGCCATCCGGTCCTGCCGAATCCCGAACACCGAACGCTGTCTATCTGCCATCCTGACCATTCGTACCATCTCTGATCCCTGCGGTGACCCGTCATCTCGCTCCAACGGTTCCGGACTCCGCCTGACATCATCTCGGCTTCCGAACCTGAGCTCCGTCACCCGGACTACCATCAGTGACTCCGTGGTCCCAGGGACTTCTCCATTATACTCGTGTGCTCGGACTGTCCTGTTATCTGTAGTGCTCCAGCTACCAGACCCCTTACCATCATCAAGGAGTTCGGCCCAGTGGATCCACCTCCTGGGTCTGCCCGTCCACCTGGCCCTAACAGTAACAGATGCCTGGTAAAAGGGCCATGGAGGCTCCTTTTGTTTTTTGGTTCTTTTATATATTAAAAGTAAAATTAATCCAGAAAAAGCCTAATTATTAAAGGGTTGTACAATACTTTGAAATGCCATTCTTAAATGTAAAATATGTTTTGTCTATTAGTTTTTTGTTGTTTTTTTTTAAGGAAGGCAAAGCTGTTAAAGGTTTTTATATTTAAATATTTGTTTTTAACCTTTTTTTATTAGATTTTAATAACAAAAACATATAATCAATAATCATATAATACAATACATTATGATTATGTTATTATACTACAAAATTACGGATAATGTATCTCCTTGAATCCCAACCCCCCTCCCGACCTCCCCCCACCCCACCTCTGTGTGTCCTCTCTCCAAACCTAGATCTTTATGATATTGGGTTGTGCCCTCCAATGACCTCCTGCAGGTACCATGAGATATTTTCAAATTGTGATCTAAGACTATTTTTAGTGTCTATGGGGAGTGTCTGGATGTATGGACTCCATGTTTCAAAAAATTTCCTGGTCAATTTTTCCTTGTTTGTCAGCGTCTCCAATCTCTCCATTTTAAACAGAAATTTGATTTTTGTGTCAACCAATGCCATAGTTGGGGGATTCGAGTTTATCCATTGGTGTAAAATGCTTTTCCTAGTGGCCACTGCCTAAATAGAAAGTGCCGCCTTTGTTCCCCTGGGGATACTTTGCTGAGTCTCCCCTAGGATATTAAAGATGGCCCATTGAGGGGTTAACTGGAATTTAATCTTGTATGTGCTTTGAATTCTCAGATGTACTTGTTTCCACAGTTCCAAAATTTGCGTGCATTCCCAAAACTGATGGTATAGTGTAGCTTTTTCCAGACCACACTTAGCGCAAGCGTATATTGTAGATGACATTCTGGACCGAACCAGAGGTGATATGTACGCCCTATGAAAGACCCGCAAAGCCATGTCTGTGTAACTAGCATATGGCACTAATTTTACAAGAGACAGGGTAGCTCCCAGTATATCTGCTATCTCATATTCCGGGAACTCTGTTTTCCATTTCGCCGGGCCCGCCTTCTCCTCCTCCCTGTTCCAGTGAGGACGTAGCAACGAGTATATCTGGCTAGTGGAGGTGGCCTGCGTCCTAGCGTTACGGATAAAAGTGTCCAATTTTCTACTTGGCCCTACTCCTGCTCCTTAAGCAATATTTTTAGTGCCAAGCTACGAGCTTGAAGGAATAAGAAAGGTTTGTGCGTGAATGCTGGAAAGCGGCGTCTCGATTCCTCAAAAGTTAGTAAAGAAAAGCCGGAATCCAGCATATCCACCACCATCTGACATTTTTGTGTGGCCAAAATCTCATATGCCACTGTGGGCCTGCCCTCTAGAAAGTGTGGGTTCCCCCTAAATGTCTGGAATGGTGTTACATAGCAGCTAGCACCGCAAATCTTTCTTACATATTTAAATATCTTATTGTGAATCCACAATTTCAGGTCTCGGGTGAAATGTAGACTCATAAATATCTGTTAGACGTTATTGATGATTGATAGGACACCAGATTCCCAAAGGGTTGGAGAACTAGGAGTGGCCAGCATAACAGGTACAGATGAGACCATACCCGCCATCAGTACCACTGATATGTCTCCTTTCAAGATTGATTTTGTGTGATCAGAGGCTGGGGACGAGTTAAAGTCTGCATGAATGGCTGCTTGGCTGCCTGCCTATGCAGTGTAGTAACTGCGCCGTAATGCAATGCAGTAGAAAAGAATGGTAAGGCAAAGCAAACCAAGAAGACGTCCAAGCTCGGTCAAATGTATGGTAAAAGGTCCATGCACGTACCCTCTATTAATGTGGTTATTTGAATGTGATAAGTAAAATAAAAGAAGCCGTAAACGACTAGTTATTAACTGCAGTGCCTCATTCATATATATATGTGTGTGTGTATATATATATATATATATATATATATATATATATATATATATATAAAAAAATAAAAAAATAAACCTTATACTCACCCCTTTTACCAGGTGATGATCTCCTGGTGCTCATGGGACAGTGCTATGCCAGTGCTATATGTCAGTGCTGTGGTCGAACACTGCTCGTGAATGAAACTTGGATGGCCAAAGAAAATGTGACCATACCTATTTTAACTGCTGCCAATCTAGCAGTTGCCCAGCTCTGTGTAACCCCACCCAAATCCCACTGATTGGCCGTTTCTATGTACACTGTGCATAGGCAGAAAACTGTCAATCACTGGTAGGGGTGAGGTTTTACAGAGTTCATGAACGGAGGACTACATAGCAGCAGGTTACTAGTCCTCTAGTGATAATCTGCTGATAAAAAGTGGATTTATAAAAAAAAAAAAATTCAGCAAGCAATAAGTGACACAAGTCTGGAATCAGGGTCTCTGTCTCTATAATATGCTGCTCTTAGATTCGGTTGTAAAAACCTGGTGACAAATTGTCTTTAACAAGATGTGTATTGGAGAATACGTAAAAAAAAAAAACCCTCAGTGAGCACGAAGTAGCGCTTTACTCTTGTGATATATGTATTTAGAAAGAAAATCTAAGAGTGAATTTAAGGGGTTCTCCCACATTTGAATTTCATATTCATAGCATAATAGATAAGTTAGTAATCACTGTGAGTCTGACTGATGGGACAACCAGCGACTCCAAGAACAGGGTATCATGCTAGGTACAAGGAAATTCCAAGCAAACAGTGAAAGGGAAGGAAAACCCTGTGTCTAGGGAAGGGGGAGATGGTGACACCTGACCAAGCCTACCGCTGGGCCTTGGCTTCCCTCACTACCTAGATAGGTTCCACACCTATGCGCTGAGTTAGATACCTCATCCTGGCTGACTCTGAAGTAGGCCCTAGGTAGGGAGCAGACGGGATGAGTGCTTGTCAACACCACTAAGCTCTAAAGAAGACACAGGGATAACAAACAGGGGGAAAGTGAACAAATAACATCTCCAAATGACTCAGGGAGAGGCACTGCAACAACAACAAAGTCTCTCCAGATTTATACAAGCCGACTGCTTGCACTGAAGACCTTTTAAGGGCATTAGAGCTATCACCAGCACAAAGTAAGGGAAAATGCAGGTATATAAAGACACCAAGGCTGATAAAAAAAAAACCAGCTGACAAGCTGATGAACTCTGCAGGCTCCTAAAGGGAAAGGGATGAAAACTAAGCAGAAATAATAGAAGGTCAGGGAACATTGTGCTCAGCCAAATGTTGCGATCCTCTATAGCTGGACACCACAGGACTGTCTGTCACCCATACCACAGCCATGACGCAGGGCTCCGAAGAGCGCCTTCTAAATTGATCAAAGGTGCTCATATTCGACCTCCGCTCCATTCTTTCTCAATGGTACTACTGGAGACAGTGGAGCACATTACTCCACTTGTCCTAGCAGTCCCATAGACCAGAGGTCCCCAACTCCAGTCCTCAAGGCCCACCAACAGTGCAGGTTTTTGGGATTTCCTTAGTATTGCACAGGTGTTAATGTAATTACCTGCCCAGGTGCTGGTTCCAACAGCAGTGCAATGCTAAGGAAATCCTGAAAACATGCACTGTTGGTGGGCCTTGAGGACTGGAGTTGGGGAACCCTGCCATAGACCATGTATAGAGCTAAGTTTGAAAATGAGCACCTCTGCTTGCTTTTTTTTTACAAGGGCTCTGTATAGATTGCTGTTCATGGTTGGACTCTCAGCGATCAGTAATTAATTAGTATTCCATGGATGGGCATAAATTTCAATTGTGGAAAAGCCAACCAAACACATTACAATAATGTTCCTTAAACTCAACAATTTAGACCAACTGTCGAATGTAAAATGGCCAATAGACCAAAAAGCGTCTGCTTTATTATAAAGCTGGTCATATAAATCAGAAACCTATCACTGTCTTTTCCTTCCCCTCAACACATGCACTCTCAGTTTAGCAGAGTGTCCATGTGTTCTGTACAAGGTGACGGGCACAAGCAACTGCTGAACTTTCCTGACTGTGGATTGTCTTCCCTGGGGACAATGGACTATTAAACTGACTATCAGGGGTGATAAACATAATGGATTGTAAATAAAGTATGCAGATTAAGTGTAAAACTTAATGCAATTTCTTTTTTAACTCACAACCACAATTTATTAAAACAATACATATGAGATGTTAAACATACATAATGTTTTGTGTACAATTGCACAATCACCTCTGACTATATATTTAAGATTTAGTACATAGAGGTGAGCAGAACCCACAGCGAGGGTGCCAATGTAAATACCTACATGTTTAGAAAAGAAAAGCAAGACCCGACAAACTACCGTACATATAGTATCTGATAATGTATCTGCCAAAAGTCTGCTGTTAGTCATTTCACACAGTGTGGTTTTTGGCTAATGGAAGTGTAATTTCAGATTTTACATTGGGAATGTTGTCAACTAGAATAAAAGTAAAATAGCCTAAGGTGGTTATTCGGAATTTTTCTTATTTTTTACAACAGGCTAATAACTTACAGACAGTTTGTTGCTAACTACCTGCCTGTTCTGCCTGCCACCGGTCTCTACCTTCTCAGAGTAGTCATAGACTGTTCCTGACGGAGATTTCTCAGCTTCCGGTGTCGTCACTTCAGTTGAGCAGCTTCTTCTCTTCCACTGTGCACTGTAATGGGGTGTCTCTGCCAATGTCAAACTAAGTGACAGCTAGCTCCCTGTTGCCTAAATGCCCAGAAGGGGCTATCAGTCAGCAAGCTGACTGAGGCAGGAAGTTAGCATGCTAACTACTTGGCTGTATTGATAGAGTAAATGGTTTAGGTGTAAATGTCATTGTACTGCCCTCGTGCCAGCGGCCGAGCTGCTCGGATACGGAGCCGCGGCGGCTCGAGGGGTCTCCGGACCCGGGGGTTCGCACGGACACGCAAATTTAAAAGAGAGGAGGGAGATATGTACAGGGGGATGTGTAAGTTCGTGACGCCACCCACGGTGCGTGGTAATGCAGGAGACCACCGCTGCTGTTGGGGAGCCCGGTGGCGGTGTTGTGGCAGCAGGATGTTTAACCCCTCCGTGGATAGGGGGTTTGTCCCCCGAGGCCCGTTGGGTGTTGGTGACTGGGGTGCCATTGGGTAGAGGAAAAGGGGCTTTTCAGCGTTCTCACTCAGTCCAAGAATAACAACTCCGACAGCTTGTAAACCAGAATTCTGAGCACTGCTGCAGCATGGAGGGAGCACGTGTCGATCCGTGCCCTTGGTGTTGCTGTTAGCCTGTGGCCTTTTCCATGGCAACTTCTCACTAGTTGGACCCTCAAGCTTGAAACTTTTCGAGTCCCGCTCACCCGTATGGCTAACGGAGTGAGCTTGCTCTCAGGGTTCACGCGTACAATTTCTTTGGACTGTATTTGGGAAAGTCCTATCCCATCGGTGCGCTAGTACCCCGATTTTGGAGAGGGTTGGGGATGAATCTTGAAGTCTTCACCCCCGTCGAGTAAATTACCAGGACGCGTGAAGCTACTTCCCGGCCTAGGGTCCACGTACCCCATCGTGCCCTGGCCCCTGCCCAGTGATGGCTCAAGGCCGCCGTCTGCCCTCCTCAGCAGTCCGTGCCCCTTGACGCGATCCCCTAAGACCGGGGTTCCAGCTCCTACCAGGCCCAGACCAACGTCTGCCACCTAGTAAACTTCAGGAGCCCTGCTCCGGACAAGTGACCTCTCCCTCTCGGAGAGTCACCTTTCACCTCCTACTCCTTTCACTCCTGTTTTGCTTCTCTGTCACTTTCTCACTTTCCCATACCAACCCCCTATGTGAGCAGCCCTATTCCCTTCAGGCCCCCCCAATGGTGTGTCTGGTGGGTTCGGTGCAAAGTGTTCCTAGGATTTTGATTGGCTAAACTGTTAGCAACACCAAAGGACCAGGATCCGTAACCAAGGAGGAGTGGATACTGTGCAGAAGGGCAGATTGCACAATACCCTGTGACGACCTGATAGGCCAGAGCGTCACATCATACTTCTGGACCCACGGTGTTACTTCCCCTGGTGGATTTGTTGATCAAATTGTGCCCAGAACCATACTGCTTGCTCTAAATTTCACTGTACATGACTGTTATAAATCTAAAGCATTCTGGATTTTTCCAGTGAATTTCTTCATTAGATGCATGTAGTATCCTCCCTGTTCCAAGTGACTGAGACTGGCACTGATACCAGTACAGGATGATCTGAGTACATGCAAGTCCAAACAAGTAATTTGCTTCATTTTAATTACACAGTGCGTGTTACATTGATTGTATCAGTTTTGGATTGATCTGTTTATTTCAAAATTAAATGTTTTAACAAACTTGGCATGATCACAGATTAGAAGCTCATGCTCAGGCATGGAACCGTACTGCTAATCCCGGATTACCGATTAGGCATAGTAGATACCTGCCTATGGCCCCCGCCTTGCCTTTTGGAGGCCCCAGACAACGGATGAAATATAATATTGATTTACAATAAGCGTGCCAGCCCTTCTGGCTAACAATGGAGGCTGGCTGGAGCAACGGAGCTCCAATGGGAACAGTACAGCAAGCAGTAGTAAAATAATGTTTCGGCTGCTCTTGGACATATTCGAGAATTCAAGCGTAGAAGAGGAGAGGCATCTATGAGATCATGAGTGTCAGCTGTGTGATTGTAGAGAATGGGGAGCAGGAATGGCGGAGAGGTAAATGGCCTCCAGTTCTCGACGATTCTGGATCATAATAGAATATTCATGAGTAGCAGCTTAGGGAACACACACGAGTACATATCAGCCTACATTCAAGGTCGACATCAGTTAATTATCTTTTTCTGAGTTTTAATGAAGTTTGATTAACATAATTTTGATTCTGCTTAATAAAATGTAATTGGTGTATCAAAAATGATATTAGTAAATATAAAAATAGAATAATTAGCTAGAGGGGCCGCAAGATGTTGACTGCATAGAGGCTCCCACAGGGTTTAAGGAAACCAGTCTCATAAAAAAATGCTATTTACCTGCAGATATGGGGTTAGTCTGCAGGTTAAAGGGGTTGTCCACTACTTTGACATTTATGGCCTATCCCAAGGATAGGTCATCAATGTCTGATCGGCTGGGGTCTGACACGCCGCATCCCCACCAATCAGCTGCTCTCGGTCCTGGCGGTGGCAGCAGGCGGCCAGAAATGCTCTGTTCCGGTGCTGCTCCGTCTCCTGATAGTGGCCGCGACCGGGTACTGCACTGCCACCTCCCATTCTAAGGCCTCCTTCACACGTCCGTGTCTTCGGTACGTGTTTCGTCCATTTCCTCACGTACCGGAGACACGGGCACACGTATACCCATTAAAATCAATGGGTCTGCGCTCACGTGCGTATTCTGCCATGGACCGTGTGTACATGTGGAGCATACGTGTGCCCGTGTGCTCCACACGTAGACATGTCCGTTTTTCTCCGGCATCACGGGTGTCACACGGAACGCAAACGGGTCACACGGAACGTAAACGGACCACACGGATGTGTTCCGTGTGACACGCACCTGAGTAAACACATGTGTCTGCGAGAAAAAAAACCCCTTTACTCACCTTCTCTAGCCCTGCAGTCTCTGCCGCTGCTGTCACTTGCTTCCGACCGCCGCTCATTATGTTCATTGCATATTCACTTCACTGCTGCCGGAAGCAGCAGCAGCGGGGAGTCGGCAGGACTGGAGACCGAAGATCAGCACCACAGAGTGCGAAGCCAGGGACAGGTGAGTAGAAAGTTCCCGTTTTCCGTGTGTTATCACGGAGAACACACGTGTGCCATAAACACGGCTCACGGAGGGCAATACGCATCATGGCCGATCAGACATTGATGACCTATCTTAAGGATAGGCCATGAACGTCAAAGTAGTGGACATCCTCTTTAATAGCATTTGAAATCTGCCCAGAGCCTGCAATTTGAATCCTGCTGCCGAGAGGAAAAGAACTTTAATTCTCCAGGCAGATTTCAGGCATGGAGGTGGCGATGGCGCGGGGTTAGTCATCGCTCTGTGTATCAGGAGTGACAACTTTAACCATGCCCTCCCACACTGACTGACATCCGCTCTGCATTAGAAGCAGCTGTCAGTCAGTGCGAGGGATGCAGTTACAGCTGCTGCTCTCAACACACAGAGCAGTGACTGAACCTGCGCCGCCGCCATGACGGAAACCCGAACACTGCAGGGGGGATTAAAGTACATTTCTTCCTTTAAAGTGCAGGTGCCGGGCAGGATGACAATGCTATTAACCTACAGATTAACCCCATATTTGCAGGTTGAGCGTTTTTTCACATAAAAGGTTCCCTTTAATCCGCCACTCCTTGCTGCACTGCATGAAATCATTGGAGACAACTCTTTGTCTTACCATATAAGCTCCAGAGGACTTAAGCGGGCTTTACACGCTACGATATCGCTAGCAATTGCTAGCGATATCATACGCAAAAGCACCCGCCCCCGTCGTGCATGCGATATCGTGTGATCGCTGCCGCAGCGAACATTATCGCTACGGCAGCGTCACACGCACTTACCTGGTCGGCGTCGGCGCTGTGACTGCCGAACAATCCCTCCCTCAAGGGGGAGGGATGTTCGGCATCACAGCGACGTCACCGCGACGTCACTAAGCGGTCGGCCAATCAAAGCGGAGGGGCGGAGATGAGCGGGACGTAACATTCCGCCCACTTCCTTCCGCATTGCGGCCAGCGACAGGTAAGGAGACGTTCCTCGCTCCTGCGGTGTCACACACAGCGATGTGTGCTGCCACAGGAGCGACGAACCACATCGATAATCAACCATTACCGATTTTTGGTTTTGGGACGACCTCTCCATGGTGAACGATTTTCACCATTTTTGAGGTCGCTTAAGGTCGCTGGTAAATGTCACACGCTGCGATATCGTTAATGACGCCGGATGTGAGTCACTAACGACGTGACCCCGACGATAAAACATTAACGATATCATAGCGTGTAAAGCCCCCTTTAGTATGCACAAAGATGTTTGCCGTTTCAAGCATGCCTTGATGTTTGGCAGATTTGTATAAAACCAGTCAGAAAAATGTCTGAATGTCACCGTATGAAAGGCCACGTCGCTGTGTGCATAATCCATGGGTCACAGAGTAATGTAGTCAGACTACGTGAATTTCATCATCTGTTTATTTTGTAATCCTAATTCTGAATCATTAATTTCTTTCTTTTTTTTTTACCTCTTCATGACATCTACATGAATGGCGCTGCGTTAAGTGCATTCCCACAAACCGCTCTACAACGCCGCAAGTTCCACAATTTATGGGGTTTCAACGTACGCAGGAGAAACTGCAAAACACACTGTCCATTTTCTCTTTCTACTGTTGTGAAACTGAAATAATTTGGGGCTGAAGCAACATTTTTGTGGGAAAAAAACATTTTTCATTTTCACAGTTCATCGTTGTAATCTTCAGTGAAGCACCTGGGGGTTCAAGGTGCTCGCAACACATCTAGCTAAATTCTTTGAGGGGTTTAGTTTCCAAAATGGGGTCACTTATGGGGGTGGGTTTCCACTGTGTAGGCACATAGGGTGCTCTACAAACGCGACATATAAACGCAAAAGTATTGTCCTAAATTTACCACTGATGTACAATATTAGTACAATATTTCACAAAATTACAATCTCAGAATCACCGGGATCCCTTGAAGCGTTCCAGAGTTATAACCTGATAAGGTGACATTGGTCAGAACTGAAAAAAATTGCCTGGTCAGGAAGGTGAAAACAGGCTGGGGGTAAAGGGATAAAATATCTACTTAGTGAAGATATTTTACCCATTAAGCAGCTAATCACACTGATTTTTTGGCCGGTATGTCAAAAGTATTTGTAATCCAAAACACAGAACTGGTCGGTTTATTTGATTTACACTTTCTGGTCATGATTTTGACTTTCAAATACTGATGAAACATCAACATTTGTGAGTAACCTATTCGTTACAGATTTCTCTAAGGAGAGAGAACAAAAAATAAATTAAGAGTAAAAACAATAATATAATATACAGGTAATGTACAGATCTGCTCCCACATCGTTTTGAGGGCATCAATATGAGGACTTCTGCAAGGGGAATCATTCTCTCGCATTTTCTTGAAAAATTCTTTTGCCAAAAATTAATCCTCATTTTGATTTAAAAAAACCCCAAGACATATAGGAGATTGGTCTAACTCGGCAAAAAAATTTCAGTGGAAGAACCTGAAGATAATTGCAGTTCTAGCTAAAAGCTTTAAGTGGCAACTATAGTAGCCACAGAATGAGCCAGTTAGACCTGTTGGGTAGGTTATTTTGTGTAATGGGCATTGACCGGTTTAGTAATTGATAGCAGACATAAGTACGGTACTTAGGAGCTCTTAAAATTCCAGTAGCTTCAATTATTATTATATAGATTCTAGTTTTTGGAATGGTCCAGCTAGCTTCTAGCTAGATGAGAGCTAGGGACCATCCTGATTGGGTACACCTTGTCGGGGGGAGATTACATTCACACACTTTTAATCAAAATTATGTCACCTAAGTGCCCTATGTTATTTGCATCACTTTATTTACTTAATGCAGGATATTTGCTCATTTGTTTTAATTTGAATATAAAATAAATTGACATAGCAAAAAAGTAAGTTGCATAATAGTCTGTTTTATATCAACCCACACCTCTATTATAGACAACTATTCGGGTCATTGGTAAGAATAACCTGTCATTCAATTAAGATTGTCTTTCTGCATTATTTTTGTCTACTTTTGTCTGTTTTTCACCTTTTTTTGTTGGTATGTATGGTATTTCATTATTTTAGCATGCGTTTTTGCCGCGTTTTGGTGCGTTTTTTGCTGCGTTTTGCTCACTGCGTTTTTATGCGTTTTTTATCAGTGAACAATGCCATTAAAGATTGTTGAAAAAAAAAAAAGGTCTGATGTCATTTCCTTCTTCAATATGTTCTTCATTCTCCACTAGTGTATGCAGGAGAGCAGACAGCTGCAGAACTACAAGGCTCAGCATACTCCATCCACTAATTTATGCAGAAAAGCAGACAGCAGCTGGAGAATTACAAGGCTCAGCATGCTCCATCCAGGACTGTATGCCGGAAGGAGAGGCATGGGGAGCAGAACTACAAGGCTCAGCATACTCCATCCACTAGTGTATGCAGGAGAGCAGACAGCAGCTACAGAACTACAAGGCTCAGCATACTCCATCCAGGACTGTATGCAGGAGTTTTTTGCCCCCCCCCAAAAAAAAAATGATGTGGGCTTCGCCATATTTTTGTATGCTAGCCAGGTACAGCAGACAGGTACGGGCTGCCCCCAACCCCCAGCTGCCTATTTGTACCCGACTGGGAAGCCCTTTTTTTATTATTTCATTAATTTCATGAAATAATTAAAAAAAAAATGACGTGGGCTTCGCCCAATTTTTGAGTCCAGCCAGGTACAATTAGGCAGCTGGGGATTGGAATCCGCAGTGCAGGGTGCCCAAGCTTTCTGAGCACCCCCGCTGCGAATTGCAGTCTGCAGCCACCCCAGAAAATGGCGCTTTCATAGAAGCGCTATCTTCTGGCGCTGTATCCAACGCTTCCAGCTGCCCTGATGCCGGGTGGCTCCCTGGGTAATAATGGGGTTAGGGCTAGCTGTATATTATCAGCTGGCCCTAAGCCCGAAATTTATGGTGTCACGCCAATGTTAGACATGACCACCATAAATTTCTAGTAAAGATAAAAAAAACACAACACACAGAAATTTTTTTTTATTAGAAATAAAACACAACACAATTAGTGACTCCATCTTTATTGAAATAAAGAACCCCCCTCCTCCACAGTAATCCTGGGTCAAGGGTCCCGCGCCGTCTAATCCAGATCTAATATCATCTGATCGGTTGGCTGGAAGGCAAAGCAATCAGATGATGTGTCAGGTTCAAGGATGTGAATCATATCACACATCAGCTGATTGTATAAAAGCCGTTTAAACAATAAGCTGATGCATCGGTGCCAAAAAAACAAACAAAAAAACTCAACAAAAATACACACGTCCGTGCTGACTCCCATCCGATCGCTGCAGGAGCTGCCGGTAATCAGTGAAGCGGTCTCCTGATGGCATCAGCTGATAGTTTAAGCCGGGCGGTAAAAAGCCGGCGTCACCACGAGACTTACGATCAGCTGATGTGTCAGGTGCCACATCAGATGACCACATCAGGTCATCCACCGCCAGGTCCTGCAGTTAGCGGACGTACCCGGGAATCTGCACACAGCCGGAGCGGGGCTGGCGGTACCGGGAGAGGAGCTGGGAGCGGACATGGCACCGGGAGTCTGCTGACAGGTGAGTATGCCTTTTTTTTTTCTACTGTTCACTTTTGATTTCTCAGCTGCTTCCACCTCCTATCCAGACATGTGTGGTGCCCTGGACTAGCTAGGTCGTCACAGGTAACACACATACACCCCCATCCCCACTAGACAGCAACATTAGCCAAACACAAAACTCTTGTTGCCTCCCTGCAGGGTCTGATGTCCACACCAGTGGGGCGGAGCCAAGCGGTTGGCCCCGCCCACTGAGGAGTTCACAGGCCTGGAGGCGGGAAAGAGCAGTCAGAGTAGTTTTGGAGTGAAGTGAGAGGAGTCAAGTGGAGAGTGTCTGGGTTTGTGGCCCAGGCACTGACAACAAGGTTGGCAGAAGGTGGTGGCCGTCTGCAGGAGTGGTGGATCGACGCGGAACCGTAGGAACGGGGTCGGGCGGTGGCCCGCCGGTACCGACCAGGGAGCGAAGTGAAGCCAGCACACACAGGCAGGGCCATCTTACCCCAACTAGGCTTGGAGTTGCCGTGAACAGTCAAATCCGAGTGTGACAGGAACCCCAGGGGTTTCCTAACAACCAAAGACCCGTTTGAAGGCAACAGTCAGCACCGTGAGGGTATACAGCTACCGCCTAAAGCTAGAGACCCAAGGGCCAGCGCCTGCGGGCAAACGGGCTCCTCCGGCAACCATACACCGGGGAGCGGACTACCGTTGGGGACCCATCGTAGTCAAGACAGTACACAAAGGTGCAGGGAAAGACAGCCGCCATCACCTGTCCGGGGAGAGACACTGCAGCCGGCTGCGGGACCCGTCCATCCAGCCGTTTGGTTTACCGGAGACTTTGTGCATCTCTTGCTGAGTGAGTACACCCGTGCCATCCGGCACCGTGCCGCGCTGTCCCTGCAACCCTGCACCTCACCTACCCTGCCTCCCCGTTACACCACCGGGCCCCGGGACCAACAACCCCTACCCACGGAGGGGGAAAACAACATCCCAGCTGCTCCCTACCATCGCTCCCGGGATCCCCGTCACCAGCAGCGGTGGTGACCATCTTCACCACGACCCGTGGGTGGCGTTACGGACTAAATCCCCAAAACAAACCAACCCCCTTTTCACTCACGGGCGAGGAGCGCCGCTCGAGCCCCCGGATCCGGCCCACTGCTCGAGCCACCGAGCAGCAGCCGCAGCAGCGCCGCAGCTGCGCCGGACCCGAGCGTTAGCGAGCGCAGCGCCCCGCCGCCCAAGATACATGGCGCCGCACGGGAGCAGACATGGCGCTGGACGGGAGATTAAAGCAGCGGTGGCGGTACCGGGAGGATTCACGCTTCTGTGTTTACTGACAGAAGGAATCCTCTATCTGTACATGTCACTGTACTACCCACCCCTTGAGTTTATAGCTGCGTTTTTAGTCATAGAAACATACTAAAACGCAGTTATATTTGCAATTTGCGTTTTTCATTGCGTTTTTGAACATCTCATTGAACTCAATGGGTGGAAAACGCAGTGAAAAACGCAGAAATAATTGACATGCTGAGTTTTTGTGGGCACCACAAAAACGCAGCTAAAAAAAAAACGCTGTGCGCAGACGGCAAAAATGAAAACTCATAGACTTTGCTGGGGAAGCAAAGTCATGCAGTTTTCCGAGCAAAAACGCACCCGAAAAACGCGGAAAAATGCACTGTGTGAACTTACCCTAAACGTTCTTTTCTGGTTTTGTTTGGGGGGGGCAGTATTGCCAGCAAAGTCTAAGGATTCCAGATGTTTTCAACTGATTCATCTATTGCAACTTTTTAAAAAAAAAAAATGCTAAATTCTACTCCATTCTTCCCTTCCACCTTCCCTGGTGTGATTTTCTACACTTTAAATAAAAAGTCGCATCTTTTGCAACATTTTGAAAAAGTGATGTGATAAGAAAAAAAAAAGTTGACTTTGCGCCAAATTTGTGACCTGCATGCCTCATTTTGACTAAATTTGAGCAACAATCATCAGCAAAAACTACTCGTACAAGACAGACAAAATGAAAAGTGAATGATGATTCTGGCACGATTATGTCTGTAGTCTCCAAGTTTCCTTAAAAATTAAACCTACCCCGAAAATAAGCCCTAGCATGATTTTACAGGCTTTTTTGGCATATGCTTGAAGCCCTACTTCAACAATAAGACCTAGTTAAAGTCAGTTGGCATTAGGGGAAGTGAAAATGGGCAAATTTCAGGGCCCCCATTCTCTTAGGGACCCCCAGTGTTTCTATTCCGAGGTTAATACTGCTTAAGGACCTTTATGGGACCTTGATATCAAAGGTCTTTTAACTGCAGGAGGCTAGAGCTGAAAGGAGACTGACCGATATGTATGTGCAGTGTGTGTATATACATGTGAGTGTATGTATGTATGTGTAATATATACAGTACAGACCAAAAGTTTGGACACACTTTCTCATTCAAAGAGTTTTCTTTATTTTCATGACTCTGAAAATTGTAGGTTCACATTGAAGGTATCAAAACTATGAATTAACACATGTGGAATGAAATACTTAACAGAAAAGTGTGAAACAACTGAAAATATGTCTTATATTCTAGGTTCTTCAAAGTAGCCACCTTTTGCTTTGATTACTGCTTTGCACACTCTTGGCATTGTCTTGATGAGCTTCAAGAGGTAGTCACTGGAAATGGTCTTCCAAC
Organism: Anomaloglossus baeobatrachus; assembly: GCF_048569485.1. Lineage (NCBI taxonomy): Eukaryota > Metazoa > Chordata > Amphibia > Anura > Aromobatidae > Anomaloglossus > Anomaloglossus baeobatrachus. Next base: position 737,664,590 of record NC_134354.1, read on the forward strand.
AGTCTTGAAGGAGTTCCCAGAGATGCTTAGCACTTTTTGACCCTTTGGCCTTCACTCTGCGGTCCAGCTCACCCCAAACCATCTCGATTTGGTTCAGGTCTGGTGACTGTGGAGGCCAGGTCATCTGGCGTAGCACCCCATCACTCTCCTTCTTAGTCAAATAACCCTTATACAGCCTGGAGGTGTGTTTGGGGTCATTGTCCTGTTGAAAAATATATGATGGTCGGATGGAATAGCATACCACTGCAAGATGCTGTGGTAGCCATGCTGGTTTAGTATGCCTTTAATTTTGAATAAATCCCCAACAGTATCACCAGCAAAGAACCCCCACACCATCACACCTCCTCCATGCTTCACGGTGGGAACCAGGCTTGTAGAGTCCGTCCGTTCACCTTTTCTGCGTCGCACAAAGACATTAGTAGTGGTTTCCTAGCAGCTATTTTACCATGAAGGCCTGCTGCACAAAGTCTCCTCTTAACAGTTGTTCTAGAGATGTGTCTGCTGCTAGAACTCTGTGTGGCATTGAACTGGTCTCTAATCTGAGCTGCTGTTACCTGCGATTTCTGAGGCTGGTGACTCGGATAAACTTATCCTCCACAGCAGAGGTGACTCTTGGTCTTCCTTTCCTGGGGTGGTCCTCATGTGAGCCAGTTTCTTTGTAGCATTTGATGTTTTTTGCCACTGCACTTGGGGACATTTTCAAAGTTTTCCCAATTTTCCGACTGACTGACCTTCATTTCTTAAAGTACTAATTTCCACTTGTTTTTCTTTACTTAGCTTCTTTTTTCTTGCCATAATACAAATTCTAACAGTCTATTCAGTAGGACTATCAGCTGTGTATCCACCAGACTTCTGCACAACACAACTGATGGTCCCAATCCCATTTAGTTATTAAACCTGACAGGGCACACCTGTCAAGTGAAAACCATTTCCGGTGACTACCTCTTGAAGCTCATCAAGAGAATGCCAAGAGTGTGCAAAGCAAAAGGTGGCTACTTTGAAGAACCTAGAATATAAGACATATTTTCAGTTGTTTTACAATTTTTTGTTAAGTATTTCATTCCAAACGTGTTAATTCCTAGTTTTCTATGCCTTCAATGTGAATGTACAATTGTCAATGAAAATAAAGAAAACTCTTTGAATGAGAAGGTGTGTCCAAACCTTTGGTCTGTACTGTATATATATATATATCTATATCTCTTAACATGGACAAAACAGAGTTCATTGTCTTTCCTCCTCCTCACTCATGTCCTCCAACAAGCCTTTCCATTAAACTTGATGGTTGCTCATTCTCCCCAGTCTCACAAGGTCGTTGCCTTGGAGTAACCCTCGACTCTGCTCTATCCTTCAAGCCACACATCCAAGCCCTCTTCACCTCATGCAGACTACAACTCAAAAATATCTCCCGGATCCGTGCTTTCCTTAACCAAGAATCAGCAAAAACATTGGTGCATGCCCTCATCATCTCCCGCCTCGACTACTGCAACCTCCTGCTCTCTGGCCTCCCTTCCAACACTCTTGCACCCCTCCAATCTATCTTAAACTCTGCGGCCCACTTAATCCACCTCTCCCCTCGCTATTACCCAGCCTCGCCACTCTGCCAATCCCTTCACTGGCTTCCCATCGCCCAACAACTCCAGTTCAAAACATTAACCATGACATACAAAGTCATCCACAACCTGTCTCCTCCTTACATCTGTGACATAGTCTCCCGGTACCTACCTGCACGCAACCTCAGATCCTCACAAGATCTTTTTCTCTACTCCCCTCTCATCTCCTCTTCCCACAATCGCATACAAGATTTCTCCCATGCCTCCCCCATACTCTGGAACACACTACCTCAGCATATCAGACTCTCCCCTACCGTGGAAAGCTTCAAGAGGAACCTCAAGACCCACCTCTTCCAACAAGCCTACAACCTACAATAGCCCTCAGTCCAGTACACCACTGTGCAACCAGCTCTGTCCTCACCTATTGTACCATCACCCATTCCCTGTAGACTGTGAGCCCTTGCGGGCAGGGTCCTCTCTCCTCCTATACCAGTCTGTTTTGTACTGTTAATGATTGTTGTACGTATACCCTCTTTCACTTGTAAAGCGCCATGGAATAAATGGCGCTATAATAATAAATAATAATAATATATAATGTGTACTCATGTCTTACATACAGGGTTTGGAGAGTCATGTTGATGTTCCAGAAAGTGGTATGATTATATTTGAAGAAATGTTAATTTTTTTGTCTAAGAATGAATGTGGATTGTTGGTTATGGGAAAAAAATAAGACATCCCCTGAAAATAAGCCCTAGGCCATGTTTCCAAACAAAAAATAATATAAGACTCTATCTTATTTTCTGAGAAAGTCGGATAGTTATTTTTTAGGGATGATCGAATACCTCAAATATTTGGCTTCTCGAATATTTTCCAAATAGGTTGCAGCTATTCGACTATTCGCGAAGATTCGATGCGCAATGTAAGTCTATGGGAAACCCGAATAACAACTATTCGGAACTATTCGGGCTTCGCATAGACTTACATTGCGCATCGAATCTTCGCATATCGGCGACCTATTGGGAAAATATTCGCGAAGCCGAATATTTGAGGTATTCGATCATCCCTATTAGTTTTACTTTTTGGAAGACTTTATTTTCAAAAATGCATATTATTTCTGCAACTGGAGAGGTGAGGCTGATCACAATGTTTTATTATTTTTCTTATGTATCTCTCATGAAAAGTCTTGTAATGTATTTAATTTCCTTTTGTGCAATGAACTTTCCCAGAAAAGAGAGAATAGTATCGGTCTTGTCTACGCTTTCTGAAGTTAAGCAACAGGTCGTGAAGTTCCCTGTAAAGTGCAAGGTTCATATTGTCTATAAGTACTTGGTGTCTCTGATCGGGGTGGATGATTTTGTGCCTGACAAATACTTTATTGGAGTGATCCAAAAGCACACGACAATTATCCCAGTGTAAATGAGCCTTTCAGCAAACTGCCCATTCATGCATCCTGGATAATCAGAGCTGGTTGGGTTTCTTGCAACCTTGAGTTTTCTTATTTCAGGTTTTCATACGATCCGGGTAGAGGGGCATTGCCTTTCACTATTAACTGACACAATGGGTCTATTCTTTGGACTCTTTTTATGGCTTTGCATAGAAACTCAAACTTGTGATACCTCTCTTACCATCCTCAAAGTAACTATTTTGCAGTTGCCTAGTAAACATTTTGATATTGCCAAAATGCAAACTATGATTAATGGATAGCTGTGATTTGAAAATTTGTGTGAACTTCTTCTCTTAGAATATGTGCACATGCAGTTTTTTGAGGTTTTCAATGAAAACTACTTAAGGCCTGAAACACACTTCCATTAAAAACACGCACGTGCCGCGAGACACGTATTTACCCTGTGTGTAGCGTGTGGTAAGTACGTGTCTTGGGTACGTGCGGTCCACCGGTAATTTGCATACTCACGTGGTCCTTGCTGCTGTCCGTGGTGCTGCTCTTCGGTCTCCGTTCCTGCCGACTCCCCGCTGCTGCCGGCCGCAGTGAAGTGAATATTAAATGAGCATAATGAGCGGCGGTCGGCAGCAAGTGGCAGCAGCGGCAGAGACAGGAGGGCTGGAAAAGGTGAGTAAATGTTTTGGTTTTTTTTTCACTGACGTGTGTTTTCTCCGGCGCGTGTCACACGGGACCGCATCCACACTACATCCGTGTGGTACGGGTGCGGGCCGTGTGACACCCGTGCTGCCGGAGAAAACGTGGACATTTCAGCGTGTAGAAAAACACACACGTACAAACGCACACGGACACACGTTCCTTGTGGTTTTCCGTGTGTGTGCCTGCTACAATAGGGTAGCATTGCTGAACGTGTCTCCGTGCCGCCAATACGTCCAAAAAATGGCAAACACGTACCGGCGGCACGGATGTGTGTCGGAGGCCTCAGAAACTCTGCTTTTTGGAGGAGTTTTTCTTGAAGAGTATCCTGAAGCAGGTTTGAAAGAATTTTTTTCTGAAATGTTCTTTGCAGCCTTTTGATTGGACAGTGTCTAGTTTGAAGAAGTTTACTTCAGGATTATACATACCCTTTCACAGGCGTTCTTCAGAACTTCATCAGGAAAACTCAAAAACTTCTTATATTAACAGCAAAGTGGATTTCCTATTTAAATTAATTTGAAGAGTTGTCCAAGAGCTTATGAGGAGGCTTTTTTTTAGAGAGGACCGGCTCATAAAAACCTCTTTAAAAAATCAGTCTGAACATAGCCTTAACATTACATTTACGCTGGTCAATAATTGAGAACATGCATTTTCACTTAATAGGCCTATCTAAACAATCCACCCAGCTAACATGCATAAGACTTGTTCGTCGGGTGAAGATATTTAGGTTTGCTTACTAATCATTGTTTTCAGCTTAGGGGTCTAGTTTTCAAAATGGGGTCACGTGTGCTGGGTTTCCACTGTATTAGCACATTAGGGGATCTCCAAATGCGACAATGCGCCCACAGACTATTCCATCCAAGTCTGCGCTCTAAAATGTCACTTCTTCTTGAGCTTGGCAGTGTGTCCAAACAGCAGTTTCCCACCATATATGGGGTATCTGCATACTCAGGAGAAACTACACAATAAATTTTAGCATCCATTTTCTCTTACTACAATTGTGGAAGTGAAATAAGTTTGTGGTTCTAACAACATTTTTTTGGAAAAAATAATTATATATATATATATATATATATGTGTGTGTATATATATATATATATATATATATATATATATATAATATAAATTGTAATTTTTTTTTTTTTTTCATTTTTACAGTTCGGCGTTGTAAAATTCTGAGAAGCGCCTGGGGGCTCAAGCTGCTCACCACACATCTAAATAAATTTCATCAGGGGTCTAGCTTCCTCATAGCCTCAGGGCTACATTTCCACTAACCAATAATTGAAGACAAGTATTCTCAATTAAACAGTCCACCCGCCTAATATGCAAAAGACTTATTCATTGGGATTCTATATGCCAAGAAAGATTGTATTAACCCCTTCTTGACCGATGACGTATCTTTAAGTCATCAGCAGTGTCCCTGCCTTTGATGCTGCCTTTAGTTAGCCATCAAGTGCCTCTAAGGCCCCCTTCACCCATCCATGGAAAAAACGCACATGTTGAATGGTCCATTTTGTCCTTCTGTGTGTACATGTGTGTCATCCTTGTGCTTTTTGTGTCACACAGAGGGTAGCGTGAGGGACCGCGGCAGTGTTACTGCACAAGGGCAATCGGGATGAGCTGGGTAAAGCGCAAAAATTGGCACATCTAATGGATGTGCTACTTCTAGGTGGCTGTGGGCTGCTATTTTTAGACTAGTAAGGTCTGAATAGCCATGGGCCTTTCCAGCCTGGTAATACCGGCTTCCAGCTGTGTGCTTTACCTTGGTTAGTTATCAAAAATAGGGGGGACCGCACATCATTTTTTTTTTTAATTAAATAAATTTAATCACATAAAAAAGTATGAGATCTTCTCTATTATTATATTATTATATATACCTATAGCCAAGGTACAGCAGACAGCTAAGGGCTACAGCGGTTGACCTGGTTAATAGAGATGAGCGAACCGGTCCCGGTTCGGCTCGAGGTCGGTTCACCGAACGGGGGTCCCGTTCGAGTTCGATTCGTCGAACGTTCGACGAACCGAACTCGAACCTATAGGCTATAATGGGAGGCAATCACAAACACATAAAAATGCATTATAAATGTACACAAACAGTTAATAAACATTGCCATAACACTTACCGTTCCCCGCGATCCCTTCTGCACTCTGTCTCCTGCCGCTATTCCATCCGATGATCGCTGAATCCTCCCGTGACCGGCACTTCCAGCAGAGATGCAGGACCTATCGTGACGTCAAAATAGCCATGTGACCAGTCACGTGGCTATTATCTCATTGGCTACAGACTGGTCACATGACTATGACGCGTCATGTAGGACCTGCGAGTGCATCTCTCCGGTACACGGTGCACATATGTGTATCGCCGTGTACCGGCGACATGCTCTAGCACACGGTCGACTCCCCGTTCCGTTAGGGACCGGCTGACACAGCCGGTCATTAACGGAGATCACCGTTGCCATAGCAATGCAGTTAGCGGTGACGTCACCGCTAACCGCAGCTCCGAGAGCACCGTTGCTATGGTAACGCGTCTGTCAGCGTTACCGCTGTTACCGCTGACAGCCAGCACTGATCACTCACGGAGTGAAGGCTGCACGCTGCTTCCCGATTGTAGTGAGGATTGTACTGAGGATGAGGTTCCCCAGCCCCAAGTGTTGAGCTGGTGAACCTCATCCTCACTACAATCGTCACTACTACTACACTAGTGAGGATTGTAGTGAGGATGAGGTTCCCCAGCCCCAAGTGATGGGCTGGTGAACCTCATCCTCACTACAATCGTCACTACTACTACACTAATGAGGATTGTACTGAGGATGAGGTTCCCCAGCCCCAAGTGATGGGCTGGTGAACCTCATCCTCACTACAATCGTCACTACTACTACACTAGAAAGAAAGAAGACAGAAGAGCAGGATCGTGGAGGGCTGACAGGGGGTAATAAAGATGGAGTCTCTAATGTGTCTGTGTATTTATTTCTATTAAAGTATTTTTTCTCTGTGTGGTGTCTTTTTTTTAACCCTTTATTGGAGATTCTTAATGGCCGGGTCAAACGTGCCTGACATTAAGAATCTCTGGCTTAATACTGGCTAGTAAAACAAAGCCAGTATTAACTCATGATTACCCAACAAGCCACCCGGCTCCAGGGCTGTTGGAAGAGTTGGATACAGCGCCAGATGATGGCGCTTCTATGAGAGCGCCATTTTCTGGGACGGCTGCGGACTGAAATCCGCAGCAGAGGCGCCCAGAAACCTCGGGCTAACCTGTGCTGCGGATTCCAATCCCCAGCTGCCTAGTTGTACCCGGCTGGACACAAAAATGGGGCGAAGCCCACGTCATTTGTTTTTTAATTATTTCATGAAATAAGTGAAATAATTAAAAAAAAATGGGCTTCCCTATATTTTTGGTTCCCAGCCGGGTACAAATAGGCAACTGGGGGTTGGAGGCAGCCCGTGGCTGCCTGCTGTACCTGGCTAGCATACAAAAATATGGCGAAGCCCACGTCATTTTTTTGGTGGGCAAAAAACTTCTGCATACAGTCCTGGATGGAGTATGCTGAGCCTTGTAGTTCTGCAGCTGCTGTCTGCTCTTCTCCATACAGACAGACAGCAGCTGCAGAACTACAAGGCTCAGCATACTCCATCCAGGACTGTATGCAGAAGTTTTTTGCCCCCTGAAAAAATTATGTGGGCTTCGCCATATTTTTGTATGCTAGCCAGGTACAGCAGGCAGGTACGGCTGCCCCCAACCCCCAGTTGCCTATTTGTACCCAGCTGGGAACCAAAAATAAAGGGAAGCCCTTTTTTTATTATTTCATGAATTTCATGAAATAATTAGAAAACAAATGACGTAGGCTTCGCCCCATTTTTGTGTCCAGCCAGGTACAACTAGGCAGCTGGGGATTGGAATCCGCAGCACAGGTTGGCCTGAGCTTTCTGGGCCCCACTGCTGCGAATTGCAGTCTGCAGCAGCCTCAGAAAATGGCACTTTCATAGAAGCGCCATCTTCTGGTGCTGTATCCAACTCTTCCAGCACCTGCCTGCTATACCTGGCTAGCATACAAAAATATGGCGAAGCTCACATCCTTTTTTTTGTAGTTTTTTGGCAAAAAAAAAAAAAATGCTTCCCTGGATTTTCCATTGCCAGTGAAGGTAACACCAAGCAGTGGGGGTTAGCAGCCAGTAGCTGCTTGGATTACCCTTAGCTAGCAATACAAAAAATGCAGCGGGAGCCCATATATATTTTTTTTAATTATTTATTTAAATAACTAAAAATAAAATGGGCTTCCCTGTATTTTGATTGCTGGACATCACAGTGCTGTAAAAATAAATCTTTAAAAAAATGACGTAGCGCTCCGCGGTATTTTTGATTCTCAGCAGATAAAGCAGACAGCTATGGGTTGCCACCCCCATCTGCCTGCCGTTACCTTGGTTGGCAATCAAAATACAGGGAAGCCCATTAATTTTTTCTATTTAAAAAAGTAAAAAAAAAAAATGACGTTGGGTCCCCCCATTTTTGATAGCCAGCTAGGGTAAAGCAGACGGCTGTAGCCTGAAAACCACAGCTGGCAGCTTTACCGTGGTTGGGGATCCAATGTGGAGCTCCCCTCAGGCTCTTTTTTATAATTATTTTATAAATATTAATAATTACACAATAAAAGTAGGGTCCCCCCCAAATTGGATCACCAGCCAAGGTAAAGCGGACAGCTGTGGTCTGGCATTCTCAGGGTGGGAAGGTCCATAGTTATTGGGCCTTCACAGCCTAAAAATAGCAGGCCGCAGGCACCCCAGACGTGGCGCATCCACTAGATGCGCCAATCCTGGCGCTTCACCCCAACTCATCCCGTCCGTGCCCTGGTGCAGTGGCAAACGGGGTAATAAATCGGGTTGATACTAGCTGTAAAGTCACCTGAGATCAAGCCCAGCAGTTTGTGATGTCATGGCGTCTATTAGATACCCAACATCATAAACTGTCAGTACTAACAAAAAAAAAAAAAATCGACAAAAGAAATTTATTTGAAAAAACAGTCCCCAAAACATTTCCTCTTTCACCAATTTATTGTAAGAAAAAAAATAAAGGGGTCCCACGACGACTCTGGACCGTCTAGAATATGGGGGGGAGACACTCAGGGAACGTATCCCCCATTTTCTAGGAGTGCGGACCCTTCATGTGAGGAGTGTGGGTGCAATGAATCTGCACTCACTCTCCCCGGGTCCACAGCAGCAGAGTCCATGTCGTAATGGTTGCTACCAAAGCTGCAATGCCCTGCTCATGAGGTAAGGGCATGCCTAATCAGGAGAACTACTGTAGATGAAGCTCTGCTCACTGGTATATAGGTGCTCAGAGGTAATAATAGATAAAATTAGTGAGTAACCTTGGCACTCTAAATCTCCCAGACTAAGTCAGTAAGTCACAACGGATAGTAATGCAAAATCACTCTTTATTGGTCCGTATTAAGAAAATTTTTTTTTCATAAGCATATATGTTTTTGTCCAAAACAAGTTACAAATGACGTTTCGGCCTGAGCCTTCGTCAGATTGGACTTATCTGCTTGTAATCATGAAAAATGACAATAATCAGTATCACATAAGAGTGAGAGAACAATAACATAAACTCGAACAATGTAGAGGTACAATTGGGATGCAGCAAAAAAATTGCAACACAGCAAGAAATGAAACACATGATACAAATGTCATAATACAGTACAAGGACAATATAGTAATGACAAATATGGGGTCAGAGTAGGCTTAGACAGCTCTGGTACGAAAGAGATGTCAATCATAAAGTAACATGTGCAGTAGGTGTAGAGCTACAGTATGCATGGCAGAGCTAATGGGTAGACTGACCATAGAAAAAGAACGGAGAAAAAGTGGAGAAAAAGTGGAGAAAAAGTGGAGAAAAAGTGGAGAAAAAGTGGAGAAAAAAAATGGAGAAAAAGTGGAGAAAAAGTGGAGAAAAAGTGGAGAAAAAGATGGAGAAAAAGATGGAGAAAAAGTGGAGAAAAAGTGGAGAAAAAGTGGAGAAAAAGTGGAGTAAAAATGGAGAAAAAGTGGAGAAAAAGTGGAGAAAAAAATGTAGAAAAAGTGGAGAAAAAGTGGAGAAAAAGTGGAGAAAAAGTGGAGGAAAAAGTGGAGGAAAAAGTGGAGAAAAAGTGGAGAAAAAGTGGAGAAAAAGTGAAGAAAAAGTGGAGAAAAAGTGGAGAAGAAATGTAGAAAAAAATGTAGAAAAAGTGGAGACAAAATGTAGAAAAAGTGGAGAAAAAGTGGAGCACCCTTTGGTGCCTTTCATGTGGCACTAAGGGGTGCTTAGCTTTGTATTTAGCCAAAAAAATGAAAAAAAAAATGACGTAGGGTTCCCCCTAGTTTTGTAGCCAGCTAGGGTAAAGCAGACGGCTGTAGCCTGCAGACCACAGCTGGCAACCTCACCTTGGCTGGTAATCCAAAACTGAGGGCACCCCACGCTGTTATTTTAAATTAAATAAATAATTTAAAAAAAAAAACACGTAGGGGTCCCCCAAGATTGGATCACCAGCCAAGGTAAAGCAGACAGCTGGGGCCTGATATTCTCAGACTAGGGAGGTCCATGGTTATTGGACTCTCCCCAGCCTAAAAATAGCAGGCCGCAGCCGCCCCAGAAGTGGCGCATCCATTAGATGCGCCAATCCTGGTGCTTCGCCCCAGCTCATCCCGCGCCCTGGTGCGGTGGCAAACGGGGTAATATATGGGGTTAATACCAGATGTGTAATGTCACCTGGCATCAAGCCCTGGGGTTGGTGAGGTCAGGCGTCTATCAGATACCCGACATCACCAACCCAGTCAGTAATAAAAAAAATAGACGACAAACACATTTTTATTTGAAAAAACACTCCCCAAAACATTCCCTCTTTAACCAATTTATTAGAATGAAAAACAAATCCAGGTCTGCTGTAATCCAAGGGGTTGCCATGACGATCCACACTGTCCCAGTCAATGAAGAGCAGGATGTTCCCCATTGGCTGGGAGAGCAGTGCAGTGACCTGAGCTAACATCAATGGGTCAGCCCAGGTCACTGCAGGGCATGACAAGTGCTGCTGTCAGCGAGGTACATTACCTGCGCTGATCTCCAGCACACTGACAGCCCCTGTCACTGAGTTCAATGACCGGCGCCTTCACACCAAGTATCGCGAGAGGCCCGTGACGTCACCGCTAGTCAGTCTCGGGTCGGAAGCGAGAGGTGATGTGACAAGCGGCGGCCATGGAGGACAGTGACAGCGCTGAGGTCGGGATGGCGGGACTTCATCACCGCAGGTAAGCCGAGCGGGACCATGTGTGTGTGTGTGTGTGTATGTGAGTATGTGTGTGTGTGTGTGTGTGTGTGTGTGTGAGTGTGTGTGTACATGCCGCGTGCAGGAGGGGGCGGAGTGAGCTGAGCGGGGAAGTGTGTGCTTCCTGCACGTAACTAGGATAAACATCGGGTTACTAACCAAAGCGCTTTGGTTGGATACCCGATGTTTATCTTGGTTACCAGCTTCTGGCAGGCTGCCAGCGATGGCTCCTGCACACTGTAGCTGTAAAAAGCCCTGCTTTTTGCTGCTAGAACCGTTCTCGAACGTATCTAGAACTATCGAGCTTTTGCAAAAAGCTCGAGTTCTAGTTCGATCTCGAACAGCCCCCAAAATCACTCGAGCCTAGAACTGGAGAACCTCGAACCTAGAACCGCGCTCAACTCTACTGGTTAAATCCATATGTGTGCAGTCACTCTATGTGACTGTAGACCTGTGAGTCCACACTTTGTGCGCTTTGAGGATTTGACGGTGTCAAAGTCAGTAACAGTGGCCACATTCTGACTAGATGAGCGCGGTCTCGTTCTCTCAACAGGTTCATTTTTCAGGCGACTTCCGCTCTCTTAATAGCAGACATAGGAAAAAGATGCTGGTGATGCAAAAACGACAGCTAAATAGATGTCTGAGTCAATTCAGGAAAAAAATTGCAAGCTTATTCCTGAAGTGACCTTGAGAAAGAAAACAAACTGCAGTGGTGGATTAAAAAGCACCATGTGCCATTGAACAGAAACACAGTGTTTCAGGAGTTTAGTGATTTGGAGAGTTTCCGCTAAATTTCTGCTCCAAAAAAACTCCTTGAAATATTATGTGTGCACATAGCCTAATGCCGGCTTCACACGGTACGATCTACCGTGCGATCACACGAGCAATCGTACCCGCCCCCGTCGTTTGTGCGTCACGGGCAATTAGTTGCCCGTGGCGCACAAAGTCGGTAACCCCCCGTCACACGCACTTACCTGCTGAGCAACTTCGCTGTGGGCGGTGAACATCCTCTTCCTGAAGTGGGAGGGACGTTCGGCGTCACAGCGACGTCACACAGCGGCCGGCCAATAGAAGCGGAGGGGCGAAGATGAGCAGGATGTAAACATCCCGCCCACCTTCTTCCTACCGCATTGCCGTTGGGACGCAGGTAAGCTGTGTTCATGATTCCCGAGGTGTCACAAGGAGCGATGTGTGCTGCCTCGGGAACGATGAACAACCGGAGCACAGAAGAAGAACCGACTTTTTGAAAATGAGCAACGTGTCAAGGAGCAATGATAAGGTCAGTATTTTTGCTCATTCACCGTCGCTCATAGCTGTCATACGCTACGATATATCAAACGATGGCGGATGTGCGTCACTTACGACGTGACCCTGCCGACATATCGCCCGATATATCATACCATGTGACGCCGGCAAAACTGTTGCCAAATTTGAGTTTTTCAGACTAGGTAGAGGTGAAAGGTAAGATGAAATTCTTTGTAAAATACATCCAGCAGGAATTGAACTTACAGTCTTGTAGAAAAAAAATATGAGCGGTGCCACTTCTGGAAACTGAAAGAATCGAGAAGCATCCAGTATTTGAACTATTTAGGCAAGAACATTAGAACATTAGGACACCAAAAATTTTAAGTTTCAATCAATCATCTAACTTTGCCAGATGTAGCACTCTTAATTCACTTATTTACATATCTAGTTAGAAAAAGTAGATAGTAATGTGAATAAACAGTGCTCGCATATTCTACATTTGTCCATCATGATCACCACTATTCGGTCAATTATACTCCATTGGTTGAAGGCTATACGTGCATTGAATTATTTCACTTTCTTTGGAAAACAGCTCCACCCTTCTCAATATCCTTTTGCTTCATATTGTGAAAATGTTCTTGCCAGGGCTTGATGGTTCCTCTAATAAAAATAATTGAGCTTCTGGTGATTATTTTTATTGTTTTTAGGAATGCGTCCCAGAGAATCTGGAATTAAAGCTGAAGATATTTTCTGAGATAGATCGTCACATCAGCGATTCAGCCATAATAAGCAGCTCAACGTCTTGCCTCGCACCAACAAAAATGTTTAATGGACTCCAACATGTCAAGAACTGCATAGTTGCACATCCCGTGAGTTCCCAACATATCAACTAGTTTGGTAGATAAACCCTGTGATTTTTACATATATTAAAATGGTATAATTTTGTTTAATAGTCTGTCTAGGAGCCGGGGAACTGCATGACGCTTGGGTGTTTTTTAGAGCCTCCTAGCTGGTGTTGGCCCAAATTTAGAAAAAGGTTAAAATTTAATTCATGATAAAACAACACTGTAGGATATCTAAAGCTGGGTTCACACTAAGCGACAGCGACAACGACGTCGCTGTTACGTCACCATTTTCTGTGACGTAACAGCGACCTTGTAAGTCGCTGTTATGATCGCTGCTTAGCTGTCAAACACAGCAGAAGCAGCAGCGATCATAACGTCGCTGTGCTATATGTGCAGAGAGCAGGGAGCCGCGCTTAGCGCTGGCTCCTTGCTCTCCTAGGTACAGTACACATCGGGTTAATTACCCGATGTGTGCTGCAGCTACATGTCACAGTGCAGAGAGCAGGGAGCCGCGCACACTGCTTAGCGCTGGCTCCTTGCTCTCCTTGCTACAGTATACATCGGGTTAATTACCCGATGTGTACTGCAGCCACATGTGCACAGAGCAGGAGCCAGCACTGGCAGCAAGGGCGGAGGCTGGTAACGAAGGTAAATATCGGGTAACCAGGGAAAGGGCTTTCCCTTGGTTACCCAATGTTTACACTGGTTACAGCTTACCGCAGCTGCCAGACGCCGGCTCCTGCTCCCTGCTCGCTTCATTTCGTCGCTCTCTCGCTGTCACACACAGCGATGTGTGTGTCACAGCGGGAGAGTGACGACTAAAAAATGAAGCTGATAGGAAAGAGGGGCGTGCACACTAATTAGAGGGCGAGGTGCTAGTGAATGGGTAAAACCCTTCAATATACAAGTAGAGGTACACTGCACACTCAATGTGATAAATAATGTATTAATTTTATTGAAAATTCAAAAAAACCTTGCAAAGGAATTGAACTAAAGACAGAAAATAGCTCTGACGTTGCGGCCACAGGCCTTGTTCACAGAGTCTGTCACTAATAGTTCTGTATTCCAGGGAGAATGCTGAATCAATATAGACGTGGTAGTTACATATAGGGTATGGATGGGATACCAGGAACGCCTGGGATGTATTTTCTGAGCCTGTGTGGACGCCAGCACTCACGTGCCTTGGCTGTATAGGACGGCCAATACAGCCAAGGCACGTGAGTGCTGGCGTCCACACAGGCTCAGAAAATACATCCCAGGCGTTCCTGGTATCCCATCCATACCCTATATGTAACTACCACGTCTATATTGATTCAGCATTCTCCCTGGAATACAGAACTATTAGTGACAGACTCTGTGAACAAGGCCTGTGGCCGCAACGTCAGAGCTATTTTCTGTCTTTAGTTCAATTCCTTTGCAAGGTTTTTTTGAATTTTCAATAAAATTAATACATTAAAAAATGAAGCTGGACATTCAGCAACGACCGGCGACCTCACAGCAGGGGCCAGGTCGTTGCTGGATGTCACACACAGCGACAGCGACGGGACGTCGCTGCAACGTCACAGAAAATGGTGACGTAGCAGCGACGTCGTTGTCGTTGTCGCTGTGTGTGACACCAGCTTAAAGTTGTCCATTGAGGAAACCCATATAGATCAGATAAAATGCTAATGAGATGATGGCTGTAACGAATAGGGATGATCGAATATCTCAAATATTCGGCTTCGCGAATATTCGACAAATAGGTCGCCGCTATGCGAATATTCCCATGCTCAATGGAAGTCTATGGGAATCCCGAATAGTTCCAAATAGTCGTTATTCGGGTTTCCCATAGACTTACATTGCGCATCGAATATTCGCAAATAGTCGAATAGCGGCGACCTATTCGGCAAATATTTGCGAAGCCGAATATTTGAGGTATTCGGTCATCCATAGTAACGAACCATCATCAACTTGGTGAGTGAAACCAATGAATGTTCACAATTGTTCAAAAACATCAGAGAGCGCACAGTTTAGGGCAACGGCTGATCCAAAAATATCAATCTCCAGGAGAGAACTGTCCACAGTCAAGCAGATATCCAGGCGGCGGTGCAGCAATGGACTCTTTAAAATAGAAGTGGAAGACTTGAGAAACCAGTGATCAAATTATTACACACTAAAACATTTCTACAACAGTGAGAGTGATTTTCCAAGTGTGCAGAAATTTGATAGCTGAATAAATATTACATTAGGAATGACTTCAAGTTCCATAGAAAAAAAAACTACTATTCTCAGTAATTGTTATTTTATGGCAAAGGAGTCCATGCAACTTGGATGGCTGCCAGTTTCCCATTTGTTTGCCGACATCTTTCACTTTCATCATCCCAAGCAAAGTACGCTTATGTTCGCAAAAGGGAAGAGTAATAAGCCGCTGCCAAACGCCTATGATAGTGAGTTGTCATCCTTCAGAACAAAGAATCTGATGTGTTGAAATCCAATATCCCTGATCCGTATTTAACCTCATTTGCCATTGATGGTTTGGGAAACACCAATAAACAGTAGACATTTCTGCAGAAGTTCAGTTGATGCTGACTAGAGATGAGCAGATCGCTTTGTACAACCCCAATGCTCTGTCCAGGTCAGTGCTTTCTGGCCGGGGAAAAAAGTTGTACAAATTCCTGAGCTTCTGGGTTTCCTCGGTGCAGAGTTCGATTCGCTGGACTCGTGGGATGACATCTGTGTGGCACAAAGCTGACGTCTCGCCAGCCCGGCTAATCATTAGCGTGGGATCCCAGAGGGTGAGGAAATTTGTGCAACTTCTGTCCACAGCCTGAAAGCACTGAGCTGAACGGTGAACCGAGGTGGCATGAATCGATCTGCTCATATTTAATGCTGACCTGATGTGTATGGCCTCCTATTAAAAAGAAGAAATATTTCAACAGCTATAGATGTTAATTGTGTATGTAGCTAAGTATATGACAAAATTTAGAATATTCTGTACCAATCTAAAAAAGACTGATGGAATGGAGCATATTTCACTAACTGGTATCACTTTTAATTAGGACTATATCAACTCAAATTATCTGCAACTGTAGATTTGACATGGACCGCACATCCAATTATTAAAGGGAATCTGTCACCAGGATTTTTTCAATGAAAGCTGAGGACAGCGTGCTGCAAGGGTTAATAAAAAAATACAACTGTGCTTCTCTTATCTGTGCAAGCTATTGTTTATCTAAACTGTTTTATCTATTGCCCTTTGATTAACATTGGTTTGACTCCTCAGCTCCTGCAAGGCAGTCCCACACACCCCCTACTGTGATTGACACCTCACAGTCAATGCTCCCTCTCTATTGAGAGCCTGGTGTGGGCAAGGATACCTCCCAGCTCTGCTAAACTAAATTAGATACTGTAAATTCAGAATGGCTGCACACAGTGATCTAAGTTAAACATGGTTAGTTTCAGAAACTCTTTGCCTACAACATGCTGCACAAATCTGCTGACAGATTCCCTTTAAGTATTCATTAACCCTAGAACGCGCAACCATAGAAATCTACAATAGAAAACAAGTAACCTAGCAGGTCTACGAGGCCCCAGGTATGCATTCTAGGGTTAATGAAAATGAGGTTTTCTTTTTTATTTAAGTTTATAATTTGACAGCATGGCAAATTCTTTAGGTGAGGCAATTGTATATCTAGATTAGCACTGCATGGTGACCACCAGGAATGAGAGACCTAGGTGCCCAACAACAACCTTGCTGCCTCCGGGCCACCCCAGCCCACAGGCCCAGCACCACAGCAAGATACGCTGCCACACAAAGTTAAAGGATGACAAAAACTAATTTTTCCATTTGGTCTAAGTCAACAAATTGAGCGTGAAAAGGTGGATGAGTTTTGGCAGTCTTTTGTGAAGGCCAGAGTCACACTTCCGAGTCTTGCATTGCTTCACCTGGCATGGCCTGCCGCTCTACAGACAGGAGCGTGTCAGCTGCATAGAAATTCATGCAGCTGATCCGCCCCTGTGCGGCTGTGCCGGGTGAAGTGATGCAAGACCTGCGTGAATCACTCGCAAGTGTGAGTCCAGCCTAAGTTAAAGATATATGGGCCAAATGGATGCATTGCTGGAACCAAGGCTAAACAGAAAAAAATACATAATATAAAAATACAACAAAACAAAGTTTGCCTGGCTGCAGGGATGCTACTGGGTACCAGAAACACTTTAGCTGTGGTCACCATGCATGCTGATCTATGTAACTTGGCAGTGGCAGCTACACATTAAACGTAGCTGTGCTGTTCAGCTCCATTCAATGTATACATCCAGTCATCTCAGCAGTTAATGACAGCTGATCAGTAGGGGTGCAGTGTGTGGTACACCCACCAATCTGATATTGGTGACCTAACCTAAGGATAGGTCATTAATATTTTATGCCAGGACAACACTTTAAGCTAATTCTTACGGGAGCATAATTATGGGCTAAACAAGGGGATCCGTAAATACTCATTAATACTAAATTAATCAGGTATGCACCAAATATATGATATATCAAATTGGAAAAACTAGGGGACCATACAAAGTGCACTGAAAACCTAAATAGAAAAAATCATTTTTTTTATTGAAAATAACTTTAAAATATTAAATAAATAGACATAACCATAGCTAGTACAGTAGCTCCATGATTCCAGCACCAAACAGGGTATGAACAATAATATCAACACAGTAAATCGGATGATCTTACATATAAGGCATGAAAATCGGAGCGAGTGGAATGCGATGTTTTATCGCATTCCACTCTGACCAATTAATGTGTCAGCACCCATGAGCGATTATTTTCTCAGCCCTAATCGGACCGAGAAAACCGTTGCAGCATGCTGCGGGTGCAATGCGATCCTTGTTTCTCTCGCACCCATTCAAGTCTATGGGGCGAGAGAAAAATCGCACTGCACTTGCAGTACACCAGTGTACTGCGAGTGCAGAGCGAGAATGGCAATAAACTGGCAACGGAGGAGAGAGGGAGATAAATCCTCCTCATTGCACTTTATCTGGTGGTTACCCTGATACTCTATAGGTTGTCATATTCTAAGCATACTGTGCTTGGTCACTTTTGACTGTGAGCGGTTTCTTTATTGTAAGGCCTCTCTTTATGTGCTAATATTTAGTCTTTTTTTTTACTATGGACAGCTATTACTACAATTATATGTAAGATCATCCGATTTACACTGTTGATAATTGTTATGCTTGCAAGGCAAGCAAGGAATTAGCATACCCACTGGGCCACAGCATACAGAAAACCCAGAGGGGCTTGATTGCGGAACCATACCTGTTTTCTCCAGAGCCTCTAATGGTGAGGGTGTTGCACTGCAAGTGTGAGAGTGGGTGCTGCAATGTCTGGCCCCAGGGGTACAGACACAGAAAGTCTCTGAAGATTGGAACAGTAGCAGCCGGTGTCGTGGATTTGACCGGTATGGATAAATGCGGTATTAGCAGCCGAAGAGGATACTCGTGGCAGCGGGTACCGTGGTAGGCGGCTGGTGTGGATACATGCAGCAGCTAGTATCGTTGTAGCTGGCCAACGTGGATAATTGTAGCAGCAGCAGATTAGAAGTAAATATGAGTCAGCAGCAGAATATAACTCAGTAACAGCAGCACCAAAGACCTGAGAACTAGAAATGTAACTAACTCATTGCTCAGGCACCTCCCTTAAGGAGAAGGTGCCTTAAATACTTAATGCCTCAGAGTTGACCCGAATGGCACTTCTGGGTCAAAGTGTGCTGGTTCTTTAAGAAAAGGGGCATGTCCGCATCCTTCGGGCAGTCCCAGGATGACTGTGTGGTGTTTGCAGTCTCTGGGAGACAGCAGCATGGAGCAGGGAGGAGGCAGCAACCGCTGGGTGGCTAGGAAGGTGAAATGAACAGTGTCCCCACCAGGACTCAGGACAGTCCTGGGATGCTGGCATGGGCGTTACAATATTATTGTTAATATGCTCTTTGGTGCTAGCCCCTGGAGATACTAGCTATGGTTATGTCTTTTTATTTATTATTGTAAAGTTATTTTCAATAAAAATTGAATTTTAACTGTTTAGGGTTTCAGTGCACTTTGTATGGTCCCCTAGTTTTTCCACTAGCAGACTCGTTCAATATAACTTAGAGGATCCTTTGGAAGTCTAGTCTGACTATGTGCAAATATGGATAATAATGACTTAAGGGTTAATACTTGGTCTCTTTTTTTTTCCTGATAAACAGGTGAATCCACCGTATTATGTTCCTCTGGTTGAATTGGTTCCCCACCCACAGACAGAACCAGTCACAGTGGAGAGAACATATTCTCTCATGAAGAAAATTGGTCAGTCACCTGTAAAATTAATGAAAGAGACTGATGGGTTTGTGTTGAATCGACTCCAGTTTGCAGTGATTAGCGAAGCATGGAGACTTGTCCAGGTAAAATATATGCACAGTAGACCACATTCAGCGTGCTGCAAAATAATGTAATGTGATATCATATGTTCCGCTGATCTATGAGAACATACAGTGGGTATGGAAAGTATTCAGACCCCTTTAAATTTTTCCCTCTGTTTCATTGCAGCCATTTGGTAAATTCAAAAATGTTCATTTTTTTTTTCTCAAAAATGTATACCCTGCACCCCATCTTGACAGAAAAAGAACCAAAAATGTAGACATTTTTGCAAATTTATTAAACAAGAAAAATGTCAAGAACTGAGCTCTGCAAGATCAGCAGCAAAGAAAACTGTGACTTTATCACAACCCAGTATACTACTGTAATTGATACATCACTGGAATCAGGGTCTCTTTCGCTACCTTATGCTTCTGTCAGATTAGATAGAAAAATCTGCTGACAGTTTTCGTTTAAATAAAATCCGTCAGTGAATGTAGATGTACATGTCCAGGTGGTCATTGTTACAATTTACTCAGGCGCTAGACTCAATGTTTCACATGCTGATATCATTGAGCTAACTACTGAAATTGATCTTGAATATTTATGACAGGTATGTTAAACTCATTTTCACCAAGGGCCATATCAGTATTATGGTTGCCTTCAAAGGGCCACTTGTAATTGTAAGGACTCATGCAGCTCTCCATACAACACAGTACGAGCATGGACTGCAATGCACAAACTAGCCAGGGGCTGCAAGAGAGCTGTCCCTGATAGTAGGTATGCACGAGAGCAGTTCCTGGGTGGTTGGGCTATACAAGAGCTGTCCCTGGGTAGTTGGGCTATATGACAGCTGTCACTGGGTAGTAGGGCTATATGACAGCTGTTCCTGGTTAGTAGGGCTATAAGTGAGATGTCCCTAGGTGTCCCTGGGTAGTAGTGCTATAAGAAAGCTGTCCCTGGGAAGTAGGGTTATAAGAGAGCTGTCCCTGGGTAGTAGAGCTATAAGAGAGCTGTCCTTGGGCAGTAGGACACTTTTCTTAGGTAATAGGGCTAAGACAGCTGTTATTGGGTATTAGATCTAATAGAACTGTTCTTGAGTAGTAGAGCTAAAAGAGCTGTCTCTGGGTAGTAGTGCTAAGAGCGCTCTCCCTGGGTAAAAAGGTAAGAGAGCTGACCCTGGGTAATAGGGTTAAGAATGCTGTCCCTGCTTGGTAGAGCTAAGAGCGCTGTTCCTGTGTTGTAGGGCTCAGAGCGCTGTCTCTGGGTTGTAGGTCTAATGGTGCTCTCCTTGGGTTGTAGGGCTAAAGACGTTGTTATTGGGTTGTAGGGCTAAGAGCACTGTCCCTGGGTTTTGGGCTAAGGGCACTGTCCCTGCGTTGTAGGCCTAAGGGCACTGTCCTTGGGTTGCAGGGTTATGGGAGCTGTCCTTGGGTTGTAGGGTTATTATGGGCACTGTGTCTGGGTGGTAGGTCTAAGGGAATTGTGCCTGGGTTGTAGGGCTAAGGAAGCTGTCCCTGGTTTGTAGGGCTAAGAATGCTGTCCCTTAGTTATAGGGTTAAGGACGCTGTTACTGGGTTGTAGGGCTAAGGACGCTGTACCTAGGTTGAAAGGCTAAGGGTGCTATCCCTGGGTTGTACGGCTGTGGGAGCTGTCCCTGAGTGGTAGGTATAAGGGCCCTGTCCCTGGGTTGTAGGGCTAAGGGCGCATCACTGGGTTGTAGGGCTAAAGGCGCTGTCCCAGACCTCAAAGTCAAAGATAGACTAAAGTCTCCCTAAACTAAGTATTGGCTGCATCTGCTCTAAATCAAAGATGGAACCTGCTCCCTTTGCTTTTGCCTTACCCTATGTTAAGTACTGGCAGCCTCCGGTTGATTTAAAGATTCAAAGATAGAACCTGCTACCAGGGCTTATGATAACTCTTTTGGTAATTGCCTGCTGACTGTGTCCTCTAGATGTCAAAGATCGCACCCGCTTGTTGACTTGGTGCTGCTCCCTCTACAAAGCACTGGCTGCATCTGCTCAGATTCCACAATGGCACTAGCTCCCTTTTTCTGGCTCCGACCCTCTTCTAAACACTGGCTGTGTTGACATAAAATGCAGCCAGTACGTATTAGGGGGGGGGTGACATCTTGGACTTTGAGTTTCAGCGCATACCTCCACACTGCTCTTCAAAGGGAATCTTTCACCCTTTTTAGTTTTTTTAGTTCTTGATATGGGCACGCAGATTGTATACTACCGAAACTATTCATACCGGTATGCCTCCTGGATGTTGGCTTGTTCTGTAAAAATCATATTTAATAGCTGTGAACTTACAGGCTATGGGGCGTGCGCTGCCCAGAAGATACGACTTCCCCCCGTTTTCATTATACAGGATTTCTCTTTGACGTCAGGTGCGTGGCTGGAAATCCCGCTGCTGCGCATTCTGCCTGCCGTCTGTCCTCTGCCCATCAAAATTTAAGACAGTGTCCACAGTAGAGCAGGACAGTGCAGAGGAGAGATGGCAGGCAGCAGATGCAGGATTTCCAGCCACGTACCTGACATCAAAGGGACATTAAAGACATTAAAGAGAAGGGGAGGAGAAATCTTGTATAATGAAGACCGTACGGGGGCCACATAAAATGATATGGCGAGTCAGACTTGGCCCATGGGCCTTGAGTTTGACACCCCTGATTTTTATGTCGAGAAGAGATTTTCCAGCAAAACATCTCAGTTCAATTGTAAGCCTTGTCTCCTCTGGATGCTAAGTCTGACTCGTGGCTTCATCTATTCTTTTACAGACCTCATTAGTTGTAATCTTTCTATTCATCCACAGTCTGTTTTTTTCCCTCGTCTTCATCTTCACATTATGAGGGTAATTCCAAAACCTATCAGGAATTCTGGGACCAATACATCATTTCTGACTCTTCATTTTTCTTCTGACCGAGCAAAGCTCTCTAAGGTTCGCACACTGCGTCTTTTTGACGCTGCGCTTTAGTGCGTTTTTGGCCGCTAAAAACGCACAAAAACGCATGCATTTTTGCCGCGATTTGGTGCGTTTTTGGCTGCGTTTTACTGCGTTTTTGACCTCTGCGTTTTGCTGCGTTTTTCCAATGCATTGCATGAGGGGAAAACGCAGAAAAACGCAGGAAAGAACTGACATGTCCATTTTTTTTTTTAAACTCAAAAACGCAGGTAAAAAAAACAGATGTGTGCGGACAGCAAAAATGAAAACTCATAGACTTTGCTGGGGAAGCAAAGTCCTGCAGTTTTGAGGCCAAAAACGCACCCGAAAAACGCGCAAAAACGCCGCGAAAAACGCACTGTGCGCACATAGCCTTACAGTGCCTACAAGTAGTATTCAACCCCCTGCAGATTTAGCAGGTTTTATAAGATGCAAATAAGTTAGAGCCTGCAAACTTCAAACAAGAGCAGGATTTATTAACAGATGCATAAATCTTACAAACCAACAAGTTATGTTGCTCAGTTAAATTTTAATAAATTTTCAACATAAAAGTGTGGGTCAATTATTATTCAACCCCTAGGTTTAATATTTTGTGGAATAACCCTTGTTTGCAATTACAGCTAATAATCGTCTTTTGTAAGACCTGATCAGGCCGGCACAGGTCTCTGGAGTTATCTTGGCCCACTCCTCCATGCAGATCTTCTCCAAGTTATCTAGGTTCTTTGGGTGTCTCATGTGGACTTTAATCTTGAGCTCCTTCCACAAGTTTTCAATTGGGTTAAGGTCAGGAGACTGTCTAGGCCACTGCAACACCTTCATTTTTTCCCTCTTGAACCAGGCCTTGGTTTTCTTGGCTGTGTGCTTTGGGTCGTTGTCTTGTTGGAAGATGAAATGACGACCCACCTTAAGATCCTTGATGGAGGAGCGGAGGTTCTTGGCCAAAATCTCCAGGTAGGCCGTGCTATCCATCTTCCCATGGATGCGGACCAGATGGCCAGGCCCCTTGGCTGAGAAACAGCCCCACAGCATGATGCTGCCACCACCATGCTTGACTGTAGGGATGGTATTCTTGGGGTCGTATGCAGTACCATCCAGTCTCCAAACGTCACGTGTGTGGTTGGCACCAATGATCTCGATCTTGGTCTCATCAGACCTCGAACCAGTCTGTCTCAGAGTCCTCCAAGTGATCATGAGCAAACTGTAGACGAGCCTTGACATGATGCTTTGAAAGTAAAGGTACCTTACGGGCTCGTCTGGAACGGAGACCATTGCGGTGGAGTACGTTACTTATGGTATTGACTGAAACCAATGTCCCCACTGCCATGACATCTTCCCGGCGCTCCTTCCTTGTTGTCCTTGGGTTAGCCTTGACTCTTCGGACAAGCCTGGCCTCGGCACGGGTGGAAACTTTCAAAGGCTGTCCAGGCCGTGGAAGGCTAACAGTAGTTTCATAAGCCTTCCACTTCGGGATGATGCTCCCAACAGTGGAGACAGGTAGGCCCAACTCCTTGGAAAGGGTTTTGTACCCCTTGCCAGCCTTGTGACCATCCACGATCTTGTCTCTGATGGCCTTGGAATGCTCCTTTGTCTTTCCCATGTTGACCAAGTATGAGTGCTGTTCACAAGTTTGGGGAGGGTCTTAATTAGTCAGAAAAGGCTGGAAAAAGAGATAATTAATCCAAACATGTGAAGCTCATTGTTCTTTGTGCCTGAAATACTTCTTAATACTTTAGGGGAACAAAACAGAATTCTTGTTGTTTGAGGGGATGAATAATAAATGACCCTCTGAATAAACTTTTCACAATTTAAAAAAAAAGAAATAACATTCTTTTTTGCTGCAGTGCATTTCACACTTCCAGGCTGATCTACAGTCCAAATGTCACAATGCCAAGTTAATTCCGAATGTGTAAACCTGCTAAGTCTGCAGGGGGTTGAATACTACTTGTAGGCACTGTATATCATGTCTCCATTATTTGGTGATGCATTTGACTGCTTACTTCTTTCTGGTAATATAATAATCCAAAGATGTCTACACTGTCGGCCAATGTGCCAGACAATTGTGTTCTTTGGCCTGAGAGTTAAATTTGAACAATATGTATTGGTGGCAAATGTTTCTCCGTCTTGTAGAATACGTTTCCAGTGTCTCTGACTTTCCAGAAGTCTCTTGTTTCTCTACAAGCTTTCCTAGACTCCGTTTCATTCATCAGACCCTTATCTCAGAACACCAGTGACTCCTGTGGACAAGTCAATCATCTATAAATACCGTCTGCTTTCTTGCCATGCGTTGTCGCTACAAGTAGGAACAATCTATCAGAAGTAAATTTATTTCTACATTTAAAAATCTAGCAATCTTCTCTTTTTTTTGGATAACTTTGACTTCAGAAGTTTTCTCCTGTCATCAAATAAACAGCCGAATTTCTTTGTTGGGGTATTTCCTCAGTGAAGTTGACTACCTTTCATCCATCCACTCTTTCAATGTCCTGAAGTTTATTTGCTGTCTAATCTGCCTAATATTTCTGTTGGTCATATCTCAAATAACTGCCTCCGGTCTTAGTCGTTAGAATTTCAGGTGTCCAAAATCATTGATTCTCATTTTGTTCACCGATCTTTACAGTATTTGGTTCATTTGTGAAGTTATTCTCCTGAGGAGAGGACTTGGGTACCAGCCTAAGATATCCATGCTGAGCGCTTGGTTAGGATATTCCATCATCTCCATTCTGAGAGACCGGGTCCTGAGGATCCGGTGGCCCCTCTTAAAGGGAGGGGTACTGTCACACGGAGTTTTGCACAAACATCACCGATTGTTATTGTGGCATTGGACTCTGTGCAAATTGCAGATTCTGACATTTTGCCCGATGGTTTCTCTGGTGACTGGGATCAACACAGGCAGACTCAGGCGTCGACCTTATGTGTGCTGATTCATAGGCAGATTAGGAAGAGTTTATCTATGCTAGTCTGCTTGCTTCTTTGATCATATGTTGTGGGGAGATCCATCACATCTGCTCCCCTCCTATTTATACTGTTGAAATACTTCTACCCATGCAAGCCATAGTTTATTCAGTAGTGGTCTGTGAGGTGTGGTGTGCAAGACTCTGTCTGGTGAAAGTTGTGTTTAGTGGTTCTTTTTGCTTAGTGTGTTTGTGGAGTTTTCCCCTGTTGTTTTGTACTTCCTTCCTGCTCTTGTTTTCCTCCAGAATCTCGTATTGTCTTATCCTGTGTGTGTGCGTGCTGGGTGACAGAGTTTTGTATTTTCCCTTTTGTGTCATTTTCTGTGGTTTCAACAGGGGGAATCAGATCAGGACTGGTCAGGAGCATGAAGGAGACTCAGGCCTCTCCACCATTAGGAGTACTCCTGAGAATAGGGATAGCATAATGCTCCGTAGCTTGAGGGCCAGCTTAGCAGCCCCAGTTCCCCACTATCCCAAAGTGATTGTGACAATAACCTTGTGTAACATACATGATAAAATCGATTCCCTCAAGACCAGCCAATCAAAGGACAGATATCCATGGCCAATGGCTTTAAAAGCTAGTGGCAATGGCAATAAAGAAGCCAATCAGTTACAAGTAATTGATGATGAAAGTTGAGCTGTCATTAATTACATGTTTGGAGTGCAAAAGAAGACATGCTCTAAAGGTGCGAATGGCGATCAGCTATTTATGAGCCTATTGGAGGTCATTTAATGACGTTTTTGGTCCTCAGACATTCTGTGTAAATGGAAGATCAATGTCATCAGCAGCTTATATTCTGTTGGCACAAGATGATGTGTTGCTGATAATTATTTTAATACCAACATACTCGTACAATCACCTGACGAACGAATACATTGCTAATTTTTCTAATGGTTGCTGGCATGTTAACCGATCAGCTTGTCCAAATGAGTTTTAGATATCAATAGTCTAACGAGATACATCTGCGTCCAAATTTGATATTTGTAAATAAAAATGGAATGATTTGCTCTTCCTGAAAGACTTCAATGACAAAATAGCAGCGTTTTAAAAACTTTACGTATTAAATAATGGTACCAGTATAATGAACATAGTGGAGACCAATAAACGTATGAACTAAATCCATGGTCTGTTCTCCCAGAGTCATAGATCTACTATAGCAGAAAGTCTTATTAGTTAATGGAACCATTAATGAGGAAAGCTTAAGTGAAGCAATCGATAGAGAAATATAAGACATACTGGTAAGTCCAGTGGGAGCCGCCCAGATGACTAGTTCCCTCTTCCTGTCTTATTGGTAAATTATGTTTTACGTTGCAGCATTTCAGAATAAAAGATAAAGTTGTCCTTGTTCTATGCTGTGTACGTATCTGTACAGCAAACCTGGTTAAGTAAGCTCTGGAAGATATAAACTGTCAGCTATCGGCTCCTTGTCAAATCTGCTATATTTTAAGAATTTCTTGAATAGATAGGCAAATAAACAATATTTGGGCCAGGTTCATGCAACCGTATTTTCGATCCTAGTGTGAACCAACAAATCACCAGATCGACTTGGACCCATGTTAGAATTAAGGCAGCGTTACACGGTACGATATATCGTGCGATATGTCATCGGGGTCACGGAATTCGTGACGCACATCCGGCATCGTTAGAGATGTCGTACCGTGTGACACCTCCGAACGACTGTTAACGAGCAAAAATACTCACCTTATCGTTGCTCGTTGACACGTTGTTCATTTCCATAATGTCGTTCCTCCTTCTGCGCGCAGGTTGTTCGTTGTTCACAACTTACCTGCGTCCCGCCGGCAATGAGTAAGGAAGGAGGTGGGCGGGATGTTACGTCCCGCTCATCTCCGCCCCTCAGCTTCTATTGGGCGGCCGCTGTGTGACGTCGCTGTGACGCCGAAGTCTCTCCCCCCTCAGGAAGAGGATGTTCGCCGCCGTGACAATGAGTTGCCCGTGACGCACAAACGAAGGGGGCGGGTGCGATCGCACGATAAATTGTTGCGTGTAACGCCGCCTTTAGAGTCTATCTGAGGAGACAATCGCATCATTTCTGAGTTTGATCCAATATTTGGATCGCAGCCGGCCATGCAAGTTAACGAGTGCCTGGATAACATCAGTCTGCACTTGGATGACA